>NC_133731.1:787500-875000 GCF_048934315.1 Petromyzon marinus | reverse complement strand
ACTGTCTCCCCCTACCTTCCCACTGTCTCCCCACTGTCTCCCCACTGTCTCCCCGTGTCTCCCCCTGTCTCCCCCTACCTCCCCACTGTCTCCCCGTGTCTCCCTGTGTCTCCAAATATCTCCCCCTACCTTCCCCCTGTCTCCCCCTGTCTCCCCGTGTCTCCGACTGTCTCCCACTATATCCCCCTACCTTCCCCCTGTCTTTCCGTGTCTCCCCGTGTCTCCCACTGTCTCCCTGTGTCTCCCCCCTGTCTCCCCGTGTCTCCGACTGTCTCCCAATATCTCCCCCTACCTTCCCCCTGTCTCCCTGTGTCTCCCCCTACCTTCCCCCCGTCTCCCTGTGTCTCCCCCTATCTCCCCGTTTCTCCGACTGTCTCCCAATATCTCCCCCTACCTTCCCAATATCTCCCTGCGTATCCCCCTGTCTCCCACTATCTCCCAATATCTCCCTGCGTCTCCCCCTGTCTCCCCACTGTCTCCCCGTGTCTCCCCCTGTCTCCCACTATCTCCCCCTACCTCCCCACTGTCTCCCTGTGTCTCCCACTGTCTCCAAATATCTCCCCCTACCTTCCCCCTGTCTCCCTGTGTCTCCCCAGTGTCTCCCTGTGTCTCCCCCCTGTCTCCCTGTGTCTCCCCCTACCTTCCCCCTGTCTCCCCCTGTCTCCCACTATCTCCCCCTACCTTCCCCCTGTCTCCCCCTGTCTCCCCCTGTCTCCCGTGTCTCCCACTGTCTCCCTGCGTCTCCCCCTGTCTCCCCGTGTCTCCCGCTACCTTCCCCCCTCCCATTCCGTCTACCCTGCATCTCTCATTAACCTTGCCTTTCCGCCCCCCGCTCCGCCCCCTCCTCCCCCTCCTCCCCGCGTGCCATCAGTACAAGCAGTGGTGCATTGCAATGGACCAGGGCAAGATCCCGTCTGAGATCAAGGCGCTCCTGAGCGGCGAGGAGACCCCACGAGGCCTCGCGTCCTCCCTCAACAAGGAGAGGCCTGGCAAGCACTGAACGGGGCGACGACGTCGCCGCCGGGAGGAGACGCGGGGAGACGGCGCCGGGAGATATTGGGGGTGGGCGGGGAGATATTGGGGGTGGGCGGGGAGATATTGGGGGTGGGCGGGGAGATATTGGGGGTGGGCGGGGAGGTGTTGGGGGTGGGAGATATTGGGGTGGGAGGTATTGGAGGGTGGGCGGGGAGATATTGGGGTGGGAGGTATTGGAGGGTGGGCGAGGGGGGGGGATATTGGGACGGGGGGGGGGGGTGGGAGGGGAGATATTGGGGCGATGAGAGATATTTGGGAGGGGGGGGGGTGGGCGGGGAGATGTGGTGAGACGCAGGGAGACATGGTGAGACACGGAGACTTAATGAGACACAGGGAGACGTATTGAGACATAGGGAGACACGGAGACATGGTGAGACGTGGAGAATTAGTGAGACACAGGGAGACATGGTGAGACACGGAGAGACGTGGTGAGACGTGGAGACGTAGTGAGACACAGGGAGACATGGTGAGACATGGAGAGACGTGGTGAGACAGGGAGACAGGGAGACACGGAGACATGGTGAGACATGGAGAATTAGTGAGACACAGGGAGACATGGTGAGACACGGAGAGACGTGGTGAGACAGGGAGACATGGTGAGACATGGTGAGACGTGGAGAATTAGTGAGACACAGGGAGACATGGTGAGACACGGAGAGACGTAGTAAGACACGGAGACATGGTGAGACGTGGAGAATTAGTGAGACACAGGGAGACATGGTGAGACACAGGGAGACATGGTGAGACACAGACATGGTGAGACGTGGATAATTAGTGAGACAGGGAGACATGGTGAGACACGGAGAGACGTATTGAGACATAGGGAGACACGGAGACATGGTGAGACGTGGATAATTAGTGAGACACAGGGAGACATGGTGAGACACGGAGAGACGTGGTGAGACACAGAGACATGGTGAAACGTGGAGGCGTAGTGAGACACAGGGAGACATGGTGAGACACGGAGAGACGTGGTGAGACAGGGAGACAGGGAGACACGGAGACATGGTGAGACATGGAGACGTAGTGAGACACAGGGAGACATGGTGAGACACGGAGAGACGTGGTGAGACACGGAGACATGGTGAGACGTGGAGACGTAGTGAGACACAGGGAGACATGGTGAGACATGGAGAGACGTGGTGAGACAGGGAGACAGGGAGACACGGAGACATGGTGAGACATGGAGACGTAGTGAGACACAGGGAGACATGGTGAGACACGGAGAGACGTGGTGAGACACAGGGAGACATAGTGAGACACAGGGAGACATGGTGAGACGCAGGGAGACATGGTGAGACATGGAGACATGGTGAGACACAGGGAGACATAGTGAGACACAGGGAGACATGGTGAGACATGGAGACGTAGTGAGACACAGGGAGACATGGTGAGACACAGGGAGACATGGTGAGACACAGGGAGACGTAGTGAGACACAGGGAGACATGGTGAGACGCAGGGAGACATGGTGAGACATGGAGACATGGTGAGACACAGGGAGACATAGTGAGACACAGGGAGACATGGTGAGACATGGAGACGTAGTGAGACACAGGGAGACATGGTGAGACACAGGGAGACATGGTGAGACACAGGGAGACATGGTGAGACGCGGAGAGACGTGGTGAGACGCAGGGAGACATGGTGAGACGCAGGGAGACATGGTGAGACACAGGGAGACATGGTGAGACACGGAGAGACGTAGTGAGACACAGGGAGACATGGTGAGATACATGGAGACATGGTGAGACACGGAGAGACGTAGTGAGACACAGGGAGACATGGTAAGACACGGAGAGACGTGGTGAGACGCAGGGAGACATGGTGAGACACAGGGAGACATGGTGAGACACAGGGAGACATGGTGAGACGTAGCAAGACATGGTGAGAGGCAAGGGAAGGCACAGAGACATGGGGAGACAAGGTGAGAGAGGGAGACATGGGAATGTGTGTGTGTTTACGTGTGAATGTTTGTAGGTCTATTTAAGTATTTGTATGAATGTTCTGTAACATATATCCGTGTATGCGTGTGTACGCACTTATGCGCATATGCAGGTTGTTTATGTACTTGGTATTTTGTGTGTAACCGTGAACAGAGTACCAGGAGTGATGGTGCATTGGTTCAGACACTTCCCTTAGATTTCCAGTCACCTGGGTTCGATTCCTGGCCATGGATAATCTAGTCTCAGCTGTTTTTTATTCTACCGGGTAAGGCCCACTGACCTATGTGGCTCCATTTCAGACACGATCCTGGCCATCGCCAGCGATAGCGCAACAAAGTGGATATCTATAGCGGCAGACAAATACTCTTAAACGCGTGACGTTGATTCTCAATGTGGAGAGAGAGACACGCACGCAAACTCCAAATATACAGCGACAGGTGTCGTCATGGTCGGGATCGAACCCTCCTGTATACCAGGCGAGGTAGTTAACATCTCATAGTCACCGTGATGATGGTGATGATGAGAGAAAGACACAGACCTCCTGTATACCAGGCGAGGTAGTTAACATCTCATAGCCACCGTGATGATGATGGTGATGATGAGAGAGTGACACAGACCTCCTGTATACCAGGCGAGGTGGTTAACATCTCATAGCCACCGTGATGATGATGGTGATGATGAGAGAGATACACAGACCTCCTGTATACCAGGCGAGGTAGTTAACATCTCATAGCCACCGTGATGATGATGGTGATGATGAGAGAGAGACACAGACCTCCTGTATACCAGGCGAGGTGGTTAACATCTCATAGCCACCGTGATGATGATGGTGATGATGAGAGAGAGACACAGACCTCCTGTATACCAGGCGAGGTGGTTAACATCTCATAGCCACCGTGATGATGATGGTGATGATGAGAGAGAGACACAGACCTCCTGTATACCAGGCGAGGTGGTTAACATCTCATAGCCACCGTGATGATGATGGTGATGATGAGAGAGAGACACAGACCTCCTGTATACCAGGCGAGGTGGTTAACATCTCATAGCCACCGTGATGATGATGGTGATGACGAGAGAGAGACACAGACCTCCTGTATACCAGGCGAGGTGGTTAACATCTCATAGCCACCGTGATGATGGTGATGATGAGAGAGAGACACAGACCTCCTGTATACCAGGCGAGGTAGTTAACATCTCATAGCCACCGTGATGATGATGATGATGATGAGACACAGACCTCCTGTATACCAGGCGAGGTAGTTAACATCTCATAGCCACCGTGATGATGATGATGATAACAGAGAGACACGCAAACTTCAAATACAGAGCAGGTGTCCTGGTCGAGATCGAACCCGCGACCTCCTGTACACTGGGCGAGGTCGTTAACATCTCCTAGCCACAACGTCAGTGTGCCAATCCGTCTCCGGCCTTAACCGAGCTCCGATTGGCAGTGACGTTATGGCCGCAACCCCCCCCGCCCCGTGTCGTTAACCTTCCTCGCCTTAATAGACGCTCACTTAACTTGTCTGCACCTTTCCTGGCCACATAGCGCGCGGGGGGGTGGGATCTCGTCTCGTCTGTGTGTGCGCGCGTGTGTGTATGTGTGTGTATATATGATGTGCATATGCATGCGTGTACACGTACTTGTACGTACGTCTGTACGTGTGTTGCGAGCGAGCGTGCGAGCGCCAGTTGGTGCCGCGCGCCACTCTCCATTGGTGCTTTACGTGCGGGCGGTATGGGCGAGCGTACGAATGTATGATGATGATGACGACGGTGACGGTGATGCTGCTGCTGCTGCTGCTGCACTTGAATGTATTGTGGGCTTTGGGAAACCTCCCGCTCCTCCCCTTCCCCCCTCCTCCCCCTCCACCGTGCCCTCATTTTTTATAAGAGCACTGAACCTCACAAGTGTCCCCTGACAAATCTCAACCCCCCCCCCCCCTCCTCCTCCACGGCATCTCGCCAAGCGAGATGCCACACGGCAAGTTACAGCCCCCCTCCCACCGTGCCCCCCTCCCACCGTGCCCCCCTCCCACCGTGCCCCCCTCCCACCGTGCCCCCCTCCCACCGTGCCCCCCTCCCACCGTGCCCCCCCCCCCCCGTTTGTGTTGCGGGATGACCACGAATTTAATGTCCGAGCACTTGAGGACCACCACCTCTCACCCCCCCCCCCGCCGTTTTGTTTGGGGGGGGGCAGCCCCCTGCCACAGCTCAAGGATCTCGTTGGGTTGGGGGGGGGGGGGAGTTGTTTGGTTTTGATCTTTTTATTGTCTTTTCCCCCACTGCACAGCCACCGACGTCGCAATCGCGAGCGTGTGACGTCACACGCTCGCGATTGATCGTGACGCCGCTGTGACGTCACACGCTCGCGATCGATCACGTGCGTGTGACGTCACGCGCACGTGATCGCGACGCCGCTGTGACGTCACACACTCGCGATCGATCGCGACGCCGCTGTGACGTCACACACTCGCGATCGATCGCGACGCCGTTGTGACGTCACACGCACGCGATCGATCACGTGCGTGTGACGTTACACGCTCGCAATCGATCACGTGCGTGTGACGTCACACGCACGTGATCGATTGCATCACCGGCCGACGTCAAACCGCGTCGTTAAGGGCCCGCCCCGAGCCCCTGGCCCTGCTCGGCGCCCCTAAGCCAGAATTATAATTATTTAGTTTCGTGTCTCCCGAAGCCCAGCACCGCGAGTTCCACGCATTTGGGTCGAAGTTCCGGGAGGTCGAAAGTAAAAAACAAAAACTAAACCACCCCCTGGCGTAGTCCAGCGAGGGGTTTAGATGGATGTGGTCGGCCAGTGGGGGGGATGGGATGTGGTGGTGGTGATGGTGGTGGTGATGGTGGTGATGGTGGTGTTGGTGGTGGTGGAAAATAAGCGGTGGAGGCCGGGTTTCGGGGTGGGGGGTGGGGGGTGGGGGGTGGGATTGCGACGCTCCCGAAGGGGAGTCTGGGTCGAGGCTTGCGGGAGTGCAAGCCGCGTTGTGACCACAGAATCGGTGTCTTAAGTCGTCGAGGGGGGGAGGGTGTGTGTGTGTAGGCAGAGGGAGGTGTGGGGATCAACGTTTTTGCTCCCCGTCGAGACCGCGGTGGGGTGGGGTGGGTGGGTGGGTGGGGGGCTGCGCGTCGCGGCTCCCGCCAAGCCAAAATGTATTTGCGATGAGGACGTTGCGCTCGTGAGCGCGGCCATTTTGTAGACGGGGCCACGTGAAGACGCAAAAGTGGCGAACGCTGCCGGTCGAACGTCACCGGGTGACCTTGCCGAATGACGGGTGAACTCTCTCGCCTCTGGGCCGGGTTTGTGTTAGCCTCAGGTTCGATTCCCACCTCACCCACCCTACCCCACCCATCCCACCACACCCACCCCACCCACCAACCCACCACACCCACCCTACCCTACCCACCCTACCCCACCCATCCCACCACACCCACCCCACCCACCACACCGACCCACCCCACCCCACCCACCCCCGTTTCTAAAGCGTCGGCACCTTAGGTGGAAATTCCACGTTCCTGTGGCGAGCACTTACCAGAGGACGACCGCTGTTGATCGCACGCACACAAAGTGGTACCCCGTCTTTTTGTGTCAACCTCCGAATATACGACAGTGCTGATGGTGTTTCAGTTTATTTATTTTGGTATAGCCCTGTGAGCCATTCGGCCCCCGATTGGAATTTGAAATCGTAATCTTTACATTTGTTTCATCTCTTATGCCTGGCTGATGGTGAGACGATGATGATGATTGGTGTGGTAATGTTGCCGATAATGATGGTGGTGATGGTGAGAATTTTGCTACTGCTGATGATGGTGGCAATGATTAAAATGTTGCTGATGATGGTGATAATGAAGGTGATGATGATGCTGCTGATGATGATGATGGTGGTAATGTTAAGGTTCTGTGCAAAACCAGTTGCTACTGGCCAAGACTATTTAGAGAATCTAATGGAATTGAGAGAATTCAAAAGTTACCCGTTCTCACAGCTGCAGGCTTAGTGCTGATTGGAAGCGTACCTTCAAGTAATACTACTACTACTACGATACTTTAACTGCAATGCCATACGTGGATGGTGCCTAACTGTAAGCAGCCAATAACAGGCAGGATACACGGTCACAATGTATATAATGTACATGCACGATGTACATAATGTATGTTGATTAACTGTGAATAACAAGCAATAATCGATATCAATTGTACATTTACATGGAGACATTAACCCCTCCCCCTCTCGCTCTGGTCCTCGGCACCTGATTGGCTCACAAAGTGATGACATCACATGTATCCCTCCGCTCTATTTAAGACTGAAACGGGAGGGAGGGAGGGAGGAGGATGTCTCCACAACTCTGTGGAGATCGCCTGATGACACTGCCTGTTGCTGTTGTCATTACCGGCGAAAAGTCACGGCTACTCAGATGTGTAAATGTTGTAGCTGCGACCGGTTGGTTTATTGCTGAACTAGTAACGAATTGGCCAATTTTTTGTTTCCGTAACAAACCCTTACTTTTGTTTCGGGTTGTGACGACACATTTATATTTGCGCGATCTAACCGAAAAACACCTCATGAATGTTACTAATATTGGTGATGATGGTGATGATGCCAAAAGACGATTGTTGGTCGCCAAGATGCCGATGATGATTGCGATGAAGATGGTGGTGGTGGTGGTGGTGATGATGCCAGTGATGATTATGATGGTCGCGGTGATGCTGACGATGATTGACGTGGTGGTGGTGGTGGCGGTGGTGATATTGTTGATGAAAGATGACGATAATGATGATGACTGTGATAATGATGACGATGCAAATGATGATGCAAATGATGATGATAATGATGAATCAAATGCAGAAATTACTGAGACAACTGAATTGGGAGTCGAACCTATAACTTTGCAAGCTGGCTCAGAGGCGAGTATCTGCGAGGGGGGATTGGGAATACAAGATGGGTTAACTTGATATCTGTGTGCGGGTAGCCGTACTGAATGTCTGAAACTGCTTTCCGAGGCATGCTAACAGCAAGCACTTTAATAGATGCACGTGTGTACTTTATAATATGTCAATACGTAATATAAGTGTTTCGGATTGTGTATGCTGCACAACGCGGTGGGAGGGGGGGGGGGGGATGCGTTTGGAGATTTCGGCGAAAGAAATCGCCGCGAGGAATCGTGGACCCGGGACGCGAGATTTCGGACGATCGGCTGGGACGGGGAAAAGGAACCAACATTTATTTGTATTTTTCGGCAGGAAAACACTGCCCGCCGTTTGCCCCCCCCCTTTCCCCCCCCCCCCCGCCCGCCTGAGGATTGCGTGGTGCGAGGTTCGAAAGGGGATTTGTTTGGTTTTCCTGTGTGGGTGAGGGGGCGGGGGGAGCCAAAGGATTCGCGCGTGAAAAAAAATAATCTACTTAATGATGATGATATCACGGGGGGGGGGGGGGGGGGGTGATTGTGAGACTCGTACCGGGACCGTTGAGAAGCAATCCCCCCAAAAAAGGGGAAGGGGGCCGGGAGGTCATTTAGAACGTAGAAAAAGAATAATAAAACACCCCTGGTGCGTCTTGTCATCGGGCGGTTGATGGTATTGCAACGGAGGGTAAAACGTCTTCCGGGGGAAGATGTTTTATGATATTTTGCTGCTTCGCTTCACTGAGGGTGATGGGAAAACCGAACGTTGATGCCTGTACGCGCACAAAGTACGTAACGTATGCGAGTGTACCGTATATACACGCGCGCCGCTCCCGGCAGCACACGCGCGCAACGCATCCTTGTGCAGTATACACAAGCGTCGTGTCAGAAAGTTTTGAGGACGGGAGTTTGCATTTGCCGTTATTGTTTTGGGTCGTTTTACTTCTTCCCCCGCCCCACCACGTTCGCCACTCAGTCGCCGGCAGGAAGAATACCAACCGGGGCGGAGGGGGGAGGGAGGTAGCGCTTCCAACGCCTCCCAAGTCGGAGATCGGCCCCACGGGAAGCGGACCCCAGCGCAGAGCCGCTTCCAAGATCCCTCCGAAAAATTTGTTATATTTTAAAATCAGTAAATCCTTCAACCCGTGGATTGTTACATGCACAGGCGCGCGTGCGCGCACAAATATACACACACTTTTCTAGAGTGGCGTTAACGTTTATAACCTACCCTCCTTTTGAAAACTTTCTGATTTGCCGCGGGGAGGGAGGGTGGGTGGGGAGGGAGGGGGGTGGTGTTGCATTTGGTAAACGGGACGCAATTAAATATCTTAAAAGGCTGGGACAATCCCGAGCCCGTGTGGCTCGCAAACTGGATCCAATTCACGCGTTTGTGCGAACCGTTTGTGCGAATCGAAACCGTGAGAGCGTCGCTGCCTTCGGCGCGGTTGGGCCTCCGTACGGCGGTGCGACAGGAACTTCAACGCACGCGCTGTACTACGTAGCCAAAACGCCAATTGGGAGCTTTTTGGTTTCGTCGCTTGACTAATGGGATAACAGCGAAATTAGTTTGTGGTAGTGGGTGGGTAGGGGTGTGGCGCGGGGAAAGAGTAGTAACTTCGCTCCCGTTGTGCCGCTGGACGGGAGGTGAGGTTGACAGTGGTTTGATGACTTCCGTGGGGAATTGTCAGTCGCAACGCTGGGGGAGAGGGGGTGGGGGGGGCGTGGCTTGTAGGAGGTTTCCCATCTTCAGGAATGGGGAGGGTCTGTTAAAGGGAGCCCCAGTGACCAGCCGTAGCGGAGAAACGTCGGTAAGATTTGTAGTCCAACAACGGCCTCATTGGCGAACGTCTGCACCGAAGAGCAGAACCGTGGTGAAAGGCCTCACCACCTCTCTTATTGGCCAACCTCTTATATGCCCATCTCTCCCTTATTGGCCAACCTCTTATATGCCCATCTCTCCCTTATTGGCCAACCTCTTATATGCCCATCTCTCCCTTATTGGCCAACCTCTTATATGCCCATCTCTTCCTTATTGGCCAACCTCTTATATGCCCATCTCTGATTGGCCAACCTCTTATATGCCAATCTCTGATTGGCCAACCTCTTATATGCCCATCTCTCTCTGATTGGCCAACCTCTTATATGCCCATCTCTCCCTTATTGGCCAACCTCTTATATGCCCATCTCTTATTGGCCCACCTATTATATGCCCATCTCTCTCTGATTGGCCAACCTCTTATATGCCCATCTCTCCCTTATTGGCCAACCTCTTAAAGTCCCCACTTTCACCCGGTTTTTGATTGAGTCACGGTCATTTACGATGTCCTTGACCAGCTTTTTTTGGAAGGAACCACGAGGCCTGTGGCATGTGCCCCCCCTTCCCCCCTTTAGGCCACCAAGTAAAATCGGGCCAACGTTGGTTGACCATGGTTCAGCATTGGCCCAACGTCGGCTCAACATTGGCCCAATGTCGGCTGAACGTTGGCCCAATATTGGCTCAACGTTGGCCCAATGTTGGCTCAACGTTAGCCCAACCTCGGCTCAACGTTGGTCCAACATTGGCTCAACGTTCACCCAACGTTGGGACAACCACAGTTGTGGAAACGGGAGGTTGTATTAGTTTTTTACATCGTTCTGGGTAACAAGAAAAAACCACCAACGCGTGAATTATTAATCCGGGTGTTCCTGGATTCGTCCCGTTCGTTAAACCTGTTGTCGACGCGTTATAAAGAAGAAGAAGAAGACGCGGAAGAAGCTTTAGGAGAAATTGCACATTACGTTTATACCGTTTTTGATTTCAAACGTACACGTTAAGTCTATATTTTCATAAACGCAGTTTGTTTGTATAATTATTCTAGGTATTGTGCATAACTTTTTTGCTGGACATTAATGTAATAAAAAAGGATATTTAATTAAATCCCAAGCCTCGTCGGTGAACTTTCTTTATTTACAAAGTGCCAGGGTGGGAGGTAAAAATGTACACGTTGCGTAAAAGAACGTCAGAAAAATATAAAATTCTGCCCAAATGCAACTATCAGCAGTAGCAGAACAAGCGTACCAACAAGGACACAATTGATTTTAATGTTGAAGTTCTGTGCAAAACTAGCTACTACTGGCCAAGACTAATTCGAGAATCTATCGAAATTGAAAAAAATAAAAATAACTTTAACCGTTCGGATAGCTACCACCTTAGTGCTGCGTGGAAGCGATTCATCAAATAATACATTGTTTAAATGCATGCCTACAAAGCGCGGCGTACTTCAATAGGGATTACCGTTGGTAGGGCTATTTTAATGAACACAATAGACAGGAAGGACAAGTTCAAAGGGCTCGCATGATGCACACGTGAATAATGTACATTGCCTCAGTAATCCCCCCCACCCCCCCATCATTGTGCAAGAGCACAGAAGCGTGGTCAACACATCCACGCCTCCTCTATATAAGGAACGAAACAGTAAGACTTCTCCACAAATCTGGCCGTCGCCTGATGAAGCTAGTTGTAATTACTGGTGAAACGTCGTGCTCAGTTTGTAAAGGTTTTGGCTTGGCTCTCCAACACACAACCGGTGTGCTGTACTAGTATAGTACACTACTATACACTGCACTATACACTACTATACACTATACACTACACACTACACTATACACTACACTATACTACATTATACACTACACTATACACTACACTATACACTACTATACACTACTATACACTACACAACTATACACTACACAACTATACACTACACTATACACTACACTATACACTACTATATACACTACACTACGATACACTACACTATACACTACTATACACTACACTACGATACACTACACTATACATTACACTTCACACTACACTATACACTACACTACACTACGATACACTACACTATACACTAGTACTGTACGAGTATACTACACTATACACTACACTACTATACACTACACTATACACTAGTGCTGTACTAGTATACTACACTATACACTATACTATACACTACACTATACACTACACTACTACACTATACACTAGTGCTGTACTAGTGACTAATTGGCCACATTCTGTTCACGTGACAACCCTTTTACTAGTTGGCTGTGTCGGGTGGTGGCGGGTTTTAACGACACAACATTTAGATATTTACGCGATCTAAACCAAAAAACCTCTATTATGAATGATAACCAATGTAATGGCAATAGCTTTAAAAGGCCGAAGAGTCTCGCACGTGTTCGCCATCGTTGTCAACGCGTGCCTGGAATCTTCCCCAGGTGGTCTCCAAAGCCCCGAGCCAGCGCACTTCTTGTGCCGCTGTAGCAAATTCTCAGGAGTGTTAACATGTTTTTGAAGCGCCCTGTACAACAATTGGCCGCTTTGCACTGCCCTC
Source organism: Petromyzon marinus (assembly GCF_048934315.1). Classification (NCBI taxonomy): domain Eukaryota; kingdom Metazoa; phylum Chordata; class Hyperoartia; order Petromyzontiformes; family Petromyzontidae; genus Petromyzon; species Petromyzon marinus. Next base: position 862,715 of record NC_133731.1, on the reverse strand, counting down.
TGCTGCCCAAACCCTATTAGTCTATGGGGGAGGGAGGGGGGGAGCTGTTTAGGATTTAATGTTAACCTTTTTAAATTTGCAGCGTGTTCAGAATGCGGCTGCTACAGAGCGTTAATCAGAACACCTTAAACATCGTATTACACCCGTGTTGGCCCTCCCTGAACAATTTTTGTAAGCGCCCTGTGTACGATGTTGCGTCGTGAAACCCGCCGCCACCCGGCACACAACCAATTGGTCAGGGGTTTGTGACGTAGAAACACCACGTGGCCAATTCGTTGACGAGTCCAGCACTACACCGGTTGTGTGGTTGGGAGAGTGAACACCCCCAACTGCAGAGTTTACAATGTTGAGAACTGCCCACGCTTAGCTTGGTGGTGACAACAACCAGCTACTAATGTGCTGCGTAGGGTGGTTGGGTGCACGACGTTGTATATCTACGCGAAAGTCGACTACGTGTTGAACTGGGTAACATTTTAAACAAGACGTTCACGATAATTACAATCAAGATTAAACTATTATTTTATTTTACCAGCTTAAGGGCCCCACTGAGCTATTCTTAAGATGCGACACTGGCTCTCACGAATTATAGCTCAACGAAGTGGCTCATCATCATTGTGTGGAAATGTAAAGCCGGGTCTAAGTGTGGATGGGGGAAAAACGCAGAGGAGCCGGAGGAAAATCCACGCGACCATTACGGGGAGAGGGAGAGAGACAGAGACAGTCTCAAAATACACAGCAGGTGTCAGGGTCGGGATCGAACCCACGACCTCCTGTAAACCAGGCGAGGTAGTTAACATCTCCTAGCCACCGTGATGAGAGACAGAGACAGTCTCAAAATACACAGCAGGTGTCAGGGTCGGGATCGAACCCACGACCTCCTGTACACCAGGCGAGGTGGTTAACATCTCCTAGCCACCGTGATGATGAGAGAGAGACAGAGACAGACTCAAAATACACAGCAGGTGTCAGGGTCGGGATTGAACCCACGACCTCCTGTACACCAGGCGAGGTGGTTAACATCTCCTAGCCACCGTGATGATGAGAGACAGAGAGTCTCAAAATACACAGCAGGTGTCAGGGTCGGGATCGAAGCCACGACCTCCTGTAGACCAGGCGAGGTGGTTAACATCTCATAGCCACCGTGATGATGAGAGAGACGCAGACTCAAAATACACAGCAGGTGTCAGGGTCGGGATCGAAGCCACGACCTCCTGTAGACCAGGCGAGGTGGTTAACATGTCATAGCCACCGTGATGATGAGAGAGAGACAGACTCAAAATACACAGCAGGTGTCAGGGTCGGGATCGAACCCACGACCTCCTGCACACCAGGCGAGGTGGTTAACATCTAGCCACCGTGATGATTAGAGAGAGGCAGAGACAGACTCAAAGTACACACAGGTGTCAGGGTCGGGATCGAACCCACGACCTCCTGTAGACCAGGCGAGGTGGTTAACATCTCCTAGCCACCGTGATCATGAGAGAGACAGAGACAGACTCAAAATACACAGCAGGTGTCAGGGTCGGGATCGAACCCACGACCTCCAGCAGACCAGGCGAGGTGGTTAACATCTCCTAGCCACCGTGATGATGAGAGAGAGACAGTCTCAAAATACACAGCAGGTGTCAGGGTCGGGATCGAACCCACGACCTCTTGTAGACCAGGCGAGGTAGTTAACATCTCCTAGCCACCGTGATGATGAGAGAGAGACAGACTCAAAATACACAGCAGGTGTCAGGGTCGGGATCGAACCCACGACCTCCTGCAGACCAGGCGAGGTGGTTAACATCTCCTAGCCACCGTGATGATGAGAGAGAGACAGTCTCAAAATACACAGCAGGTGTCAGGGTCGGGATCGAACCCACGACCTCCTGTATACCAGGCGAGGTGGTTAACATCTCCTAGCCACCGTGGCGCTTGATCAACGATATTCATCGCCTGTGGCCAAATCCGCACCTGCGATTATTATCACGGTTGGCTACGTAAAGTGCGAGATAAGTTCAACTTGCATACAAATCACACCCTTGACCGCCAACCAACACGTGTAACAGGTGCTATAGACTTCGGCCGGGTCGGAGGGGTTTGTGGATGACAAATGGGACGGATATCTGCACCGCGATAATCGTGGAAAATATTTAGGATGTTAATTTCGCTGTAATTGCCGTGTGAATTGATAGACACTCGAGTTTTATTTTAGTCCGGCATGTACATCCTGCAACGTCCTTTGATAAGCGACCGTCCGTCCCTCCAGCCAGGAAGCCAGCAAAACTTTCTTGTGAAAGTGCTCGCCTATGAACGGCCGTCCCCCCCAAATGCCCCCCCCCCAAATGCCCCCCCAACCCAAGCGCCCCAAGCGCCCCACCTCTCAAACCATCCTCCACCCCCGGTTCAACACGAAGGCCTCCCCTTTCGCGACCAATATTATTCGTAACCAAGTTTGTTTGGGTTACATCGCGAAAGTATGAATTTGTCGTAACCCTCCACCACCCGACAGCTAATTAGTAAGGGGTTTGTCACGTAAACAAACGGCAATTAGTTGCTAGTGCAGTGTTTAGTAGTGTATAGTAGTGTAGTGTAATGTATAGTAGTGTATAGTAGTGTAGTGTATAGTAGTGTAGTGTGTAGTGTAATGTATAGTAGTGTATAGTAGTGTAGTGTATTGTAGTGTAGTGTTTAGTAGTGTATAGTAGTGTAGTATGTAGTGTAGTGTGTAGTGTATAGTATAGTGTATAGTAGTGTAGTGTATAGTGTATTGTATAGTAGTGTAGTGTATAGTAGTGTATAGTGTAGTGTATAGTAGTGTAGTGTATAGTAGTGTAGTGTATAGCAGTGTACTGTATAGTAGTGTAGTGTATAGTAGCGTAGTGTATAGTGTAGTGTATAGTAGTGTATAGTGTAGTGTATAGTAGCGTAGTGTATAGTAGTGTAGTGTATAGTAGTGTAGTGTATATTGTAGTAGTGTATAGTGTAGTGTATAGTAGTGTAGTGTACAGTAGTGTAGTATATAGTAGTGTGTAGTGTAGTGTTTAGTAGTGTAGTGTATAGTATAGTAGTGTACTGTATAGTAGTGTAGTGTATAGTAGTGTAGTGTATACTAGTGTAGTGTCTAGTAGTGTAGTGTGTAACAGTGTAGTGTGTAGTAGTGTAGTGTATAGTAGTGTAGTGTGTAGTGTATAGTAGTGTAGTGTATAGTAGCGCAGTGTATAGTAGCGCAGTGTATAGTAGCGTAGTGTATAGTAGCGTAGTGTATGGTAGTGTAGTGTGTAGTAGTGTAGTGTATAGTAGTGTAGTGTATACAGTGAGGGAAAAAAGTATTTGATCCCCTGCTGATTTTGTACGTTTGCCCACTGACAAAGAAATTATCAGTCTGTAATTTTAATGGTAGGTTCGTTTGAACAGTGAGAGACAGAATAACAACAAGAAAATCCAGAAAAACGCATGTCAAAAATGTTATCAATTGATTTGTATTTTAATGAGGGAAATAAGTAATTGACCCCCTCTCAATCAGAAAGAGTTCAGGCTCCCAGGTGTCTTTTAAACAGGTAACGAGCTGAGATTAGGAGCACACTCTTAAAGGGAGTGCTCCTAATCTCAGCTTGTTACCTGTATAAAAGACACCTGTCCACAGAAGCAATCAATCAGATTCCAAACTCTCCACCATGGCCAAGACCAAAGAGCTCTCCAAGGATGTCAGGGACAAGATTGTAGACCTACACAAGGCTAGAATGGGATACAAGACCATTGCCAAGCAGCTTGGTAAGAAGGTGACAACAGTTGGTGCGATTATTCGCAAATGGAAGAAACACAAAATAACTGTCAATCTCCCTCGGTCTGGGGCTCCATGCAAGATCTCACCTCGTGGAGTTGCAATGATCATGAGAACGGTGAGGAATCAGCCCAGAACTACACGGAAGGATCTTGTCAATGATCTCAAGGCAGCTGGGACCATAGTCACCAAGAAAACAATTGGTAACACTACGCCGTGAAGAACTGAAATCCTGCAGTGCCCGCAAGGTCCCCCTGCTCAAGAAAGCACATATACATGCCCGTCTGAAGTTTGCCAATGAACATCTGAATGATTCAGAGGACAACTGGGTGAAAGTGTTGTGGTCAGATGAGACCAAAATGGAGCTCTTTGGCATCAACTCAACTCGCCGTGTTTGGAGGAGGAGGAATACTGCCTATGACCCCAAGAACACCATCCCCACCGTTAAACATGGAGGTGGAAACATTATGCGTTGCGGGTGTTTTTCTGCTAAGGGGACAGGACAACTTCACCGCATCAAAGGGACAATGGACGGGGCCATTTACCATAAAATCTTGGGTGAGAACCTCCTTCCCTCAGCCAGGGCATTGAAAATGGGTCGTGAATGGGTATTCCAGCATGACAATGACCCAAAACACACGGCCAAGGTAACAAAGGAGTGGCTCAAGAAGAAGCACATTAAGGTCCTGGAGTGGCCTAGCCAGTCTCCAGACCTTCATCCCATAGAAAATCTGTGGAGGGAGTTGAAGGTTCGAGTTGCGAAACGTCAGCTTCGAAACCTTAATGACTTGGAGAAGATCTGCAAAGAGGAGTGGGACAAAATCCCTCCTGAGATGTGTGCAAACCTGGTGGCCAACTACAAGAAACGTCTGACCTCTGTGATTGCCAACAAGGGTTTTGCCACCAAGTACTAAGTCATGTTTTGCAGAGGGGTCAAATACTTATTTCCCTCATTAAAATGCAAATCAATTCATAACATTTTTGACATGCGTTTTTCTGGATATTCTTGTTGTTATTCTGTCTCTCACTGTTCAAATAAACCTACCATTAAATTATAGACTGATCATTTCTTTGTCAGTGGGCAAACGTACAAAATCAGCAGGAGATCAAATACTTGTTTCCTTTACTGTAGTAGTGTAGTTATAGAAACCAAACGACATGTCTCGGACCGCATCCGTGAACGCAAAGCAGACCTAAAACACGGTAGGACCAACACCTCGGCCGTGGCAGATCATTGTTATAATTCAGTAGGCTCACATGACATTGACTTCTCAAAGACAGAGGTTATCTGCAAGCCATCTGGCTACCATGAGAGGTTCGTTCATGAGGCTATCCACGTATACAAGCACAGAGACAATTTCAACAGAGAAGATGGATTCTGGCTTAGCAATCATTGGAAGGATTTGATAAACCATTTCGGGTCTTAATTGATTGTTCACGCTTACGGTGGCTTTCAGACCACATCCATTATTTTCGTCTCCCCCCTCCTCTTTTCCGAACATAGATGGACTCGTCCATCTGAATAACTGCCAAATCGCTCTCCGTGGTGCTAACGTTAAAAAAGAAACGCCACTTTTTTCTAAGTTTCTTGCTGTGATTTTCACACCTGATGATGATTGCTTGTGTTGCAGTCGAAACGTCGTGAGAATTTTATTGTTTTATATTTTTATTATTTTATTGTTTTTCTTCTACCTGACTTTACCGAAAAACCAAGAATTTGAATATTATTTTTTTACCACAGTCTGTTGTTCATGGCTCTACCTAGAGGATACAGATAAGTCCCCGAGTTACAATGGTCCGACTTACGATATTTCGATCTATATATGTAAAGTTGCGAATTTTGATGTGACGTCACATTTCTCAACCCCCCCACCCCCCCTCTCGGTGCCTCGACCCCATCGTGGCCTCCAGCCAATCGGAATGCGGCACTGGGTGGCGCGTTGCCAGTCACCCAGGCGAGCCAGCAAAACTTAAATACCAGGTAGTCCTCTACTTAGGATGGAGATGCGTTACGACGACCCCATCGTAAGTCAAAAAAAGCGTAAGTCGAAGATGGCCTTAGCCTACCCAGGAGTCTTAAAGAATGGTGATTATTGAGCAAAACAGAGCAATTTACAGTACCGTACTGTATAAACTATATACTGTATGTATTTATTAATTACAATACTGTATTACACAGTAAAATGTAAAGTATAAAAAAACACGGTAAATTCTTAGCCTACCTATATGAACTGCAATTGAATAGAAAGTTTTTTTCAGGAAAAATCCTATCTGCTATAAAAAAAAATTAACATGCATTTTGTCGTATCGCTATCGCCATCATAAGATCGAAATATCGTAAGTCGGGCCGTCGTAACTCGGGGACTATCTGTATCCTGTCTGTAGCGCCATGAACAACAGACTGTGGTAAACATGTTATATTCATATTCTTGGTTCTTTCGGTAAAGTCACCACGTAGAAGGGAAACAATAAAATAATAAAAATATAAAACAATAACATTCTCACGACGTTTCGACTGCAACACAAGAAGCAATCATCATCAGGTGTGAAAACCACAACAAGAAAATTTGAAAAAGTGGCGGTGTTTTTTTAACGTTACCACCACGGAGAGCGATTTGACTGTTTGTTCAGATGGACGAGTCCATCTATGTTCGGAAAAGAGGAGGGGGGAAACAAAAATAATGGATACGGTCTGAAAACCACCGTAAGCGTGAACAATCAATTAAAACCCGAAATGGTTTATCAAATCTTTCCAATGATTGCTAAGCCAGAATCGATCTTCTCGGTTGAAATTGTCTCTGTGTTTGTATATGTGGATAGCCTCATGAACGAATCTCTCATGGTAGCCAGATGGCTTGCAGATAACCTCTGTCTTGGAGAAGTCAATGTCATGTGAGCCTGCTGAATTATAACAGTGATCTGCCACGGCCGAGGTGTTGGTCCTACCGTGTTTAAGGTCTGCTTTGTGTTCACGAATGCGGTCCGAGACATGTCGTTTGGTTTCTCCAATGTAACTACTGCCACAGAGACTGTGGTAACTTAGCTGCAGTAGCAGACATACGTCAGCAGGGGGTGGTATGTGGGCTGCTCGGGTTCCCCAGACCCCAAGAGGGGAGCTGGGTGAATATTCCAGCATCCCCTAGAACCGAGGCCGTAGGCATGGAGTCAACATTGGGGTGGGATCAAATCTTCCAGGGGGTCAGGGGGTCCCAACGCAGAAAAATATCTACATTTGGAAACTCATTTCCTGCCTAAAATCTAAAAAAATTAACTAACACATGGGATGGTCTTTTTATTTTTTTGTTTTACAGCAATGACTCATAGTGTTATTGTATTATATTGCTCTGTTTTTAGTTTTTGTTTTACCATTTCTTGTTTCATTGTATGTAAATGGCAGAGATTCGGGATTTAGAAAGTACAACCATAACCACAATCATATAAACAGAAATCTACGCATTGATTTATATGAAGACAGGTCCCAGATATTGTGGCCAAGGTTTAGCAAATTGTTTTTATTTACATAGCATAGCAATTATTATTTTTATAGCAATATATTGGGGGGGGGGGACATTTTGAGCATATTTTAATATATTGGGCGATGTGTCCCCCCCCCCCCCAATATATTATAATTAAGGCCTTGCCTAGAACACTCTGGAAGGTAGGCGTAGCCAGGGGCGGAGAGACCCTGGAGGGTGATTAAAAGCCGGACCCTTGAACGGGTTCGACAATCGTCCCCAGACCCGACGTCCTTGTGAGGGCCGGGACTGAGTGGGACAGCGGTAGGACCCTGGGTACCCCTAGACCTGACGTTCTTGTGAGGCCCGGGACGGAGTGGGACAGCGGTAGGACCCTGGGTACCCCTAGACCTGACGTCCTTGTGAGGGCCGGGACTGAGTGGGACAGTGGTAGGACCCTGGGTACCCCCAGACCTGACGTCCTTGTGAGGGCCGGGACTGAGTGGGACAGTGGTAGGACCCTAGGTACCCCCAGACCCGACGTCCTTGTGAGGGTCGGGACTGAGTGGGACAGTGGTAGGACCCTGGGTACCCCCAGACCTGACGTCCTTGTGACGGCCGAGACTTAGTGGGACAGTGGTAGGACCCTGGGTACCCCCAGACCGAACGTCCTTGTGAGGGCCGGGACTTAGTGGGACAGTGGTAGGACCCTAGGTACCCCCAGACCCGACGTCCTTGTGAGGGTCGGGACTGAGTGGGACAGTGGTAGGACCCTGGGTACCCCCAGACCTGACGTCCTTGTGACGGCCGAGACTTAGTGGGACAGTGGTAGGACCCTGGGTACCCCCAGACCGAACGTCCTTGTGAGGGCCGGGACTTAGTGGGACAGTGGTAGGACCCTGGGTACCCCCAGACCGGACGTCCTTGTGAGGGCCGGGACTGAGTGGGACAGTGGTAGGACCCTGGGGACCCCCAGACCTGACGTCCTTGTGAGGGCCGGGACTTAGTGGGACAGTGGTAGGACCCTGGGTACCCCCAGACCTGACGTCCTTGTGAGGGCCGGGACTTAGTGGGACAGTGGTAGGACCCTGGGTACCCCCAGACCCGACGTCCTTGTGAGGGCCGGGACTGAGTGGGACAGTGGTAGGACCCTGGGTACCCCCAGACCCGACGTCCTTGTGAGGGCCGGGACTGAGTGGGACAGTGGTAGGACCCTGGGTACCCCAGACCCGACGTCCTTGTGACGGCCGGGACTTAGTGGGACAGTGGTAGGACCCTGGGTACCCCTAGACCTGACGTCCTTGTGAGGGCCGGGACTGAGTGGGACAGTGGTAGGACCCTGGGTACCCCCAGACCCGACGTCCTTGTGAGGGCCGGGACTTAGTGGGACAGTGGTAGGACCCTGGGTACCCCCAGACCTGACGTCCTTGTGAGGGCCAGGACTGAGTGGGACAGTGGTAGGACCCTGGGTACCCCCAGACCCGACGTCCTTGTGAGGGCCGGGACTTAGTGGGACAGTGGTAGGACCCTGGGTACCCCTAGACCTGACGTCCTTGTGAGGGCCGGGACTGAGTGGGACAGTGGTAGGACCCTGGGTACCCCTAGACCTGACGTCCTTGTGACGGCCGGGACTTAGTGGGACAGTGGTACGACCCTGGGTACCCCCAGACCCGACGTCCTTGTGAGGGCCGGGACTGAGTGGGACAGTGGTAGGACCCTGGGTACCCCTAGACCTGACGTCCTTGTGAGGGCCGGGACTGAGTCGGACAGTGGTAGGATCCTGGGTACCCCCAGACCCGACGTCCTTGTGAGGGCCGGGACTGAGTGGGACAGTGGTGGGACCCTGGGTACCCCTAGACCTGACGTCCTTGTGAGGGCCGGGACTTAGTGGGACAGTTGTAGGACCCTGGGTACCCCCAGACCCGACGTCCTTGTGAGGGCCGGGACTGAGTTGGACAGTGGTCGGGACCCTGGGTACCCCCAGACCTGACGTCCTTGTGAGGGCCGGGACTTAGTGGGACAGTGGTCGGGACCCGAGAACCTTGGCTGGGTCGGTTCCGGATCGCCTCCCCTATGGCCCTTAGCCGGAGGGCTGAGTGCAGAGTGGTCCCCAGTATTAGGAGGCATGATAGCCCGGAGGCTATAGGGCCGTCCATAAATGACGTGACGCGATTTTGGATTAATTTTGACTCCCCCCCCTCGTCACACGGCGTCACAAAAAGTCAGACCCCCCTCCCTCAAATATGACGTCACGAAGCTCTGCCCCCCCCCTGCTAAAGCCATATTTCCATTTGGAAAATAAAACATGCTTCAAATCGCTTTAAACTATTGTCATTTAATGTGGCGCTGCAATCTGATGTTGTAGGAGTGTTGTTATACCAATTAGTGTTGTTATAACAATTCATATTTATTTAAAGTTGCGCATTTTGATGTGACGTCACATTTCTCAACCCCCCCCCCCTCGTCACACCCCCCCCCCCTAGGTGCATGACGTCATTTATGGACGGCCCCATACCTCCCCAGGTAGTGGGTGTAAGGGGCCGTTACCCCTTTGTGTTAGGGACCTTGTATTGAGTTTATTTGTAAAAATAAAAGTGTTGCCTCGAGTACCGGCTCTACCTCGTCGTTGGGCTCACTACGTATACACAGCACAGGATAATGGTTAAGTTATTCCCTAGCCCCATGGCTAGCCCCATGGCTAGGGAATAACTTGGGTGCAGCAGCTCCTGTGGGGAAAAGTGAATTCGGTAACAAACAAAAAAAACTCAATTCATCAAGAGCCGCCAATGCGGCTCTGGTGACTACGAGAGGACGGTGGTGGTCCTTGATACGTCGCGTCACGAAGCAGTCACTTACAAAGAGCCACGCGCGTGGCTCTGGAGCCGCGGCTTGCCCCGGACCCCTGGATCTAACCGCTCTCGTTGTTTCTGGGAGGGGGGGGGGGGGTTGTAGCGGCGGTGGCAGTGGTGTTGTGTCGGCGAGGTTTCTAGTACAGAGAACTCCTCCACTTAGGGACACTCGACTTACGAACTTGTAGAGAGACGAACAAACCTGGTCCGTATGTCCAGTTGCAGCTGTTGGACCGAGAGTCGCAAAGTTCAACCAACGTGCAATAGATGGCGGTGGTGGCATCTACATCTGTGGAACGTGAAGAACCAGTGGCATCTACATCTACAGAACATGAAGAACCAGTGGCATCTACATCTGCAGAACGTGAAGAACCAGTGGCATCTACATCTGTGGAACGTGAAGAACCAGTGGCATCTACATCTGCAGAACATGAAGAACCAGTGGCATCTACATCTGCGGAACGTGAAGAACCAGTGGCATCTACATCTGCAGAACGTGAAGAACCAGTGACATCTAAATCCGCAGAACGTGAGGAACCAGTAGCATCTACAGGAGATTGTACACATTTTAAAGCCATTCTCCATGTTTAGTGTACACGCCGTACAACACGTTTGGAATCGACGGGAGTAAAGTTGGACTTACAAACAAATCGACTTACAAACAGACCTCTGGATCCTAACTCGTTCGTATGTCGAGGCGTTCATGTATAGTAAGGAAATTATCATAAACGATAGAAAAAAAAACCCTGACAAGACGGCTAAGGGAACTCTCGCAGGTCGGGTGACGCAAAAAGGTTTTGAAAATCACATTCCACCTCATTGCGATGCGGTGGGGGGGGGGGTTTTGACCATCCTTCACTTTGGTCATTCACCAGCAATGTGGTGATGGTACGGCAGCAGCATCAGAGGCCCCGATTCGCAGCCTCTTCCGCCAGACAACTCGTCTATAAGAGGCTTTTTTTTTAATTGGAGGAGCCGATAATTGGCAAATAATTGGAGAAAGACAATAATTGGCTGTGTCGGGTGGTGGAGGATGCAACGACACATTCACATGCACGCGATCTAACCCAAAAAAACCTCATGGATAATATCGGTCATGAAAGCCTCATCCGTGTGTAATAGGAGAGCGCCATCTCCTACATTATTGTGGGGGGGTTGCATTTACAGATTGATACAGTCAACGTATTATCCATAGTAGGGATTCTATCTGGGGGGAAGGTGAATGGGCGGAGCTAGCAGGGAAGCCTCTGACACGTTCTCGAAGGTTCCAGGAGGGGCGTGGCCAGAGGCGGGGCTTAGCCTCCGAGGAGTGTATATAAGCCGGGGCCACAGCAACGTGAGGGGTCGGTGTTTGAAGATCGAAGAGGAGCCCCCCGCCGCTGCTGCCCCGCCATCTCCACCTGCCACACGGCGGCTCCGCCTCCAGCTGCTCCGCCGCTCCATAGCGCACCGTCAGCCAGTGGTGCGTTAGCGAGCGGGGTGAGCGCCACATCCGCGGAGAGAGAGAGAGGGTGGCTGTACCGAAGATTGAATAAATACCTTGAAGCTACGTACCGTGCCACTTATTGCACGTGTTAAACCGGAGCTCCCGGTTCTCCATTCCTTTTCCCTCCTTTTTTCTTATTTGTCTTCCCAATCTCTTTCCTCATACCCCCGCCCCCACCCGCATCTTCGTCTCCGCTCCCCTGTCCCCGCGTTGACGCTGGGGAGCGGTGGACCAGCGGTCGGCACTTTACCCGCGCTACGAACGCCCGGCGAGCCGAGGTTCGATTTTCTGCTCCGTGACGATTATCTGAAGCGGTGCTGGGCCTCCCCTAGGTCGACCCAGCCTCAAATGAGTACCTGGCACGGTGCGTAAACATCACCAGTGGGGAAACAAAAATGGCCGGGCACGGTGCTGGCTACCCCACCCCCTTCGTGTAGCGTGCCGGCCTTCATAGATGCATAACACTTGCCCCGACAACCTGTTAAGGCTACATGGGGGGGGGGGGGGGGGGGGGGGTTGGGGGCCGACGGCACGAGCAGAGGGAGCCGACACTGACTAACTCACACATCATGCACTGACTCACTCACACATCATGCACTGACTCACTTACACATCATACACTGACTCACACATCATACACTGACTCACTCACACATCATACACTGACTCACTCACACCATGCACTGACTCACTCACACATCATACACTGACTCACACACCATGCACTGACTCACACATCATGCACTGACTCACTCACACATCATACACTGACTCACTCACACATCATGCACTGACTCACACATCATACACTGACTCACTCACACATCATACACTGACCCACTCACACATCATGCACTGATTCACTCACACATCATACACTGACTCACACACCATGCACTGACTCACACATCATGCACTGACTCACACACATCATACACTAACTCACTCACACATCATACACTGACTCACTCACACATCATACACTGACTCACTTACACATCATACACTGACTCACTCACACATCATATACTGACTCACTCACACATCATACACTGACTCACTCACACATCATACACTGACTCACTCACACATCATACACTAACTCACACACCATGCACTGACTCACTCACACATCATACACTGACTCACTCACACATCATACACTGACTCACTCACACATCATACACTAACTCACACACCATGCACTGACTCACTCACACATCATACACTGACTCACTCACACATCATACACTGACTCACTCACACATCATACACTGACTAACTCACACATCATACACTTACTAACTCGCACATCATGCACTGACTCACTCACACACCATACACTGACTCACTCACACACCATGCACTGACTCACTCACACACCATGCACTGACTCACTCACACAAAATGCACTGACTCACACACACATCATACACTGACTCACTCACAGATCATACGCTGACTCACTCACACATCATATACTGACTCACTCACACATCATACACTGACTCACTCACACATCATACACTGACTCACTCACACATCATACACTGACTCACTCACACATCATACACTGACTCACTCACACATCATACACTGACTCACTCACACATCATACACTGACTCACTCACACATCATACACTGACTTACTCACACATCATACACTGACTAACTCACACATCATGCACTGACTCACTCACACATCATACACTGACTCACTCACACATCATACACTGACTCACTCACACATCATACACTAACTCACACACCATGCACTGACTCACTCACACATCATACACTGACTCACTCACACATCATACACTGACTCACTCACACATCATACACTGACTAACTCACACATCATACACTGACTAACTCACACATCATGCACTGACTCACTCAAACATCATACACTGACTCACTCACACATCATACACTGACTCACTCACACATCATACACTGACTAACTCACACATCATGCACTGACTCACTCACACATCATACACTGACTCATTCACACATCATGCACTGACTCACTTACAAATCATACACTGACTAACTCACACATCATGCACTGACTCACTCACACATCATACACTGACTCACTCACACATCATGCACTGACTCACTCACACATCATACACTGACTAACTCACACACCATGCACTGACTCACTCACACATCATGCACTGACTCACTCACACACCATGCACTGACTAACTCACACATCATGCACTGACTCACTCACACATCATGCACTGACTCACTCACACATCATACACTGACTCACTCACAGATCATACGCTGACTCACTCACACATCATGCAATGACTCACTTACACATCATACACTGACTCACACACACACACATCATACACTGACTCACTCACGCATCATACACTGACTCACTCACACATCATGCACTGATTCACTCACACATCATGCAATGACTCACTTACACATCATACACTGACTCACTCACAGATCATACGCTGACTCACTCACACATCATACACTGACTCACTCACACATCATGCAATGACTCACTTACACATCATACACTGACTCACTCACAGATCATACGCTGACTCACTCACACATCATACACTGACTCACTCACAGATCATACACTGACTCACTCACACATCATACACTGACTCACTCACACATCATACACTGACTCACTCACACCATGCACTGACTCACTCACACATCATACACTGACTCACATATCATACACTGACTCACTCACATCATGCACTGACTCACTCACACATCATACACTGACTCACTCACACATCATGCACTGACTCACTTACACATCATACACTGACTCACACATCATACACTGACTCACTCACACATCATACACTGACTCACTCACACCATGCACTGACTCACTCACACATCATACACTGACTCACACACCATGCACTGACTCACACATCATGCACTGACTCACTCACACATCATACACTGACTCACTCACACATCATGCACTGACTCACACATCATACACTGACTCACTCACACATCATACACTGACCCACTCACACATCATGCACTGATTCACTCACACATCATACACTGACTCACACACCATGCACTGACTCACACATCATGCACTGACTCACACACATCATACACTAACTCACTCACACATCATACACTGACTCACTCACACATCATACACTGACTCACTCAACATACACTGACTCACTCACACATCATACACTGACTCACTCACACATCATGCACTGACTCACTCACACATCATACACTGACTCACTCACACATCATGCACTGATTCACTCACACATCATGCACTGACTCACTTACACATCATACACTGACTCACTCACACATCATACGCTGACTCACTCACACATCATACACTGACTCACTCACACATCATACACTGACTCACTCACACATCATACACTGACTCACTCACACCATGCACTGACTCACTCACACATCATACACTGACTCACACACCATGCACTGACTCACACATCATGCACTGACTCACTCACACATCATACACTGACTCACTCACACATCATGCACTGACTCACTTACACATCATACACTGACTCACTCACACCATGCACTGACTCACTCACACATCATACACTGACTCACACACCATGCATTGACTCACACATCATGCACTGACTCACTCACACATCATACACTGACTCACTCACACATCATGCACTGACTCACACATCATGCATTGACTCACACATCATACACTGACTCACTCACACCATGCACTGACTCACTCACACATCATACACTGACTCACACACCATGCACTGACTCACACATCATACACTGACTCACTCACACATCATACACTGACTCACTCACACATCATGCACTAATTCACTCACACATCATACACTGACTCACACACCATGCACTGACTCACACAACATGCACTGACTCACACACATCATACACTAACTCACTCTCACATCATACACTGACTCACTCACACATCATACACTGACTCACTCACCATACACTGACTCACTCACACATCATACACTGACTCACTCACACATCATGCACTGACTCACTCACACATCATACACTGACTCACTCACACATCATACACTGACTCACTCACACATCATACACTGACTCACTCACACATCATGCACTGATTCACTAACACATCATACACTGACTCACTCACACATCATACACTGACTCACTCACACATGATACGCTGACTCACTCACACATCATACACTGACTCGCTCACACCATGCACTGACTCACTCACACATCATACACTGACTCACTCACACCATGCACTGACTCACTCACATATCATACACTGACTCGCTCACACCATGCACTGACTCACTCACACATCATACACTGACTCACTCACACATCATACACTGACTCACTCACACATCATACACTGACTGACTCACACCATGCACTGACTCACTCACATATCATACACTGACTCACACACCATGCACTGACTCACATATCATGCACTGACTCACTCACACATCATACACTGACTCACACACACATCATGCACTGACTCACTTTCACATCATACACTGACTCACACATCATACACTGACTCACTCACACATCATACACTGACTCACTCACACCATGCACTGACTCACTCACACATCATACACTGACTCACACACCATGCACTGACTCAAACATCATGCACTGACTCACTCACACATCATACACTGACTCACTCACACATCATGCACTGACTCACACATCATACACTGACTCACTCACACATCATACACTGACTCACTCACACATCATGCACTGATTCACTCACACATCATGCACTGACTCACACATCATGCACTGACTCACTCACACATCATACACTGACTCACTCACACATCATGCACTGACTCACACATCATACACTGACTCACTCACACATCATACACTAACTCACTCACACATCATACACTGACTCACTCACACATCATACACTGACTCACTCACCATACACTGACTCACTCACACATCATACACTGACTCACTCACGCATCATGCACTGACTCACTCACACATCATACATTGACTCACACACACACACATCATACACTGACTCACTCACACATCATACACTGACTCACTCACACCATGAACTGACTCACTCACACATCATACACTGACTCACACACCATGCACTGACTCACACATCATGCACTGACTCACTCACACATCATACACTGACTCACTCACACATCATGCACTGACTCACACATCATACACTGACTCACTCACACATCATACACTGACCCACTCACACATCATGCACTGATTCACTCACACATCATACACTGACTCACACACCATGCACTGACTCACACATCATGCACTGACTCACACACATCATACACTAACTCACTCACACATCATACACTGACTCACTCACACATCATACACTGACTCACTCACCATACACTGACTCACTCACACATCATACACTGACTCACTCACACATCATGCACTGACTCACTCACACATCATACACTGACTCACACACCATGCACTGACTCACACATCATGCACTGACTCACTCACACATCATACACTGACTCACTCACACATCATGCACTGACTCACACATCATACACTGACTCACTCACACATCATACACTAACTCACTCACACATCATACACTGACTCACTCACACATCATACACTGACTCACTCACCATACACTGACTCACTCACACATCATACACTGACTCACTCACACATCATGCACTGACTCACTCACACATCATACACTGACTCACACACACACACATCATACACTGACTCACTCACACATCATACACTGACTCACTCACACATCATGCACTGATTCATTCACACATCATACACTGACTCACTCAAACCATGCACTGATTCACTCACATGTTATACACTGACTCGCTCACACCATGCACTGACTCACTCACACATCATGCACTGACTCACTTACACATCATGCACTGACTCACTCACACATCATACACTGACTCGCTCACACATCATGCACTGACTCACACATCATACACTGACTCACTCACACATCATACACTGACTCATTCACACATCATGCACTGATTCACTCACACATGATACACTGACTCACACACCATGCACTGACTCACTCATCATGCACTGACTAACTCACACATCATACACTGACTCACTCACACATCATGCACTGACTCACACATCATACACTGACTCACTCACACATCATACACTGACTCACTCACACATCATGCACTGATTCACTCACACATGATACACTGACTCACACACCATGCACTGACTCACACATCATGCACTGACTCACTCACACATCATACACTGACTCACTCACACATCATGCACTGACTCACACATCATACACTGACTCACTCACACATCATACACTAACTCACTCACACATCATACACTGACTCACTCACACATCATACACTGACTCACTCACCATACACTGACTCACTCACACATCATACACTGACTCACTCACACATCATGCACTGACTCACTCACACATCATACACTGACTCACACACACACACATCATACACTGACTCACTCACACATCATACACTGACTTACACATCATGCAATGATTCACTCACACATCATACACTGACTCACTCACACCATGCACTGACTCACTCACACATCATACACTGACTCACTCACACATCATGCACTGACTCACACATCATACACTGACTCACTCACACATCATACACTAACTCACTCACACATCATACACTGACTCACTCACACATCATACACTGACTCACTCACCATACACTGACTCACTCACACATCATACACTGACTCACTCACGCATCATGCACTGACTCACTCACACATCATACACTGACTCACACACACACATCATACACTGACTCACTCACACATCATACACTGACTCACTCACACCATGAACTGACTCACTCACACATCATACACTGACTCACACACCATGCACTGACTCACACATCATGCACTGACTCACTCACACATCATACACTGACTCACTCACACATCATGCACTGACTCACACATCATACACTGACTCACTCACACATCATACACTGACCCACTCACACATCATGCACTGATTCACTCACACATCATACACTGACTCACACACCATGCACTGACTCACACATCATGCACTGACTCACACACATCATACACTAACTCACTCACACATCATACACTGACTCACTCACACATCATACACTGACTCACTCACCATACACTGACTCACTCACACATCATACACTGACTCACTCACACATCATGCACTGACTCACTCACACATCTTACACTGACTCACACACCATGCACTGACTCACACATCATGCACTGACTCACTCACACATCATACACTGACTCACTCACACATCATGCACTGACTCACACATCATACACTGACTCACTCACACATCATACACTGACTCACTCACACATCATGCACTGATTCACTCACACATGATACACTGACTCACACACCATGCACTGACTCACACATCATGCACTGACTCACTCACACATCATACACTGACTCACTCACACATCATGCACTGACTCACACATCATACACTGACTCACTCACACATCATACACTAACTCACTCACACATCATACACTGACTCACTCACACATCATACACTGACTCACTCACCATACACTGACTCACTCACACATCATACACTGACTCACTCACACATCATGCACTGACTCACTCACACATCATACACTGACTCACACACACACATCATACACTGACTCACTCACACATCATACACTGACTCACTCACACATCATGCACTGATTCACTCACACATCATACACTGACTCACTCACACCATGCACTGATTCACTCACATGTCATACACTGACTCGCTCACACCATGCACTGACTCACTCACACATCATGCACTGACTCACTTACACATCATGCACTGACTCACTCACACATCATACACTGACTCGCTCACACATCATGCACTGACTCACACATCATACACTGACTCACTCACACATCATACACTGACTCATTCACACATCATGCACTGATTCACTCACACATGATACACTGACTCACACACCATGCACTGACTCACTCATCATGCACTGACTAACTCACACATCATACACTGACTCACTCACACATCATGCACTGACTCACACATCATACACTGACTCACTCACACATCATACACTGACTCACTCACACATCATGCACTGATTCACTCACACATGATACACTGACTCACACACCATGCACTGACTCACACATCATGCACTGACTCACTCACACATCATACACTGACTCACTCACACATCATGCACTGACTCACACATCATACACTGACTCACTCACACATCATACACTAACTCACTCACACATCATACACTGACTCACTCACACATCATACACTGACTCACTCACCATACACTGACTCACTCACACATCATACACTGACTCACTCACACATCATGCACTGACTCACTCACACATCATACACTGACTCACACACACACATCATACACTGACTCACTCACACATCATACACTGACTCACTCACACATCATGCAATGATTCACTCACACATCATACACTGACTCACTCACACCATGCACTGATTCACTCACATGTCATACACTGACTCGCTCACACCATGCACTGACTCACTGACACATCATGCACTGACTCACTTACACATCATGCACTGACTCACTCACACATCATACACTGACTCGCTCACACCATGCACTGACTCACTCACACATCATACACTGACTCGCTCACACCATACACTGACTCACTCACACAATGCACTGACTCACTCACACATCATGCACTGACTCACTCACACATCATTCACTGACTCACTCACACATCATACACTGACTCGCTCATCATGCACTTACTCACTCACACATCATGGACTGACTCGCTCACACCATGCACTGACTCATTCACACCATGCACTGACTCACTCACACATCATACACTGACTCACTCACACATCATACACTGACTCACTCACACATCATACACTGACTCACTCACACATCATACACTGACTCACTCACACATCATACACTGACTCACTCACATCATACACTGACTCGCTCACATCATACACTGACTCGCTCACACCATACACTGACTCACTCACACATCATACACTGACTCACTCACACATCATACACTGACTCACTCAAACATCATACACTGACTCACTCACACATCATACACTGACTCACTCACACATCTCACACTGGCTCACTCACACATCATGCACTGACTCACTCACACATCATACACTGACTCACTCACACATCATACACTGACTCACTCACACATCATACACTGACTCACTCACACATCATACACTGACTCACTCACACCATGCACTGACTCACTCACATATCATACAACTGACTCGCTCACACCATGCACTGACTCACTCACACATCATGCACTGACTCACTTACACATCATACACTGACTCACTCACACATCATACACTGACTCGCTCACACCATGCACTGACTCACTCACACATCATACACTGACTCACTCACTCCATGCACTGACTCACTCACACACCATGCACTGACTCACACAACATGCACTGACTCACACACATCATACACTAACTCACTCACACATCATACACTGACTCACTCACACATCATACACTGACTCACTCACACATCATGCACTGACTCACTCACACATCATACACTAACTCACTCACACATCATACACTGACTCACTCATACATCATACACTGACTCACTCACACATCATGCACTGATTCACTCACACATCATACACTGACTCACTCACACATCATACACTGACTCACTCACACCATGCACTGACTCACATATCATACACTGACTCGCTCACACCATGCACTGACTCACTCACACATCATACACTGACTCACTCACACATCATACACTGACTCACTCACACATCATACACTGACTCACTCACACCATGCACTGACTCACTCACACATCATACACTGACTCACACACCATGCACTGACTCACATATCATGCACTGACTCACTCACACATCATACACTGACTCACACACACATCATGCACTGACTCACTTTCACATCATACACTGACTCACACATCATACACTGACTCACTCACACATCATACACTGACTCACTCACACCATGCACTGACTCACTCACACATCATACACTGACTCACACACCATGCACTGACTCACACATCATGCACTGACTCACTCACACATCATACACTGACTCACTCACACATCATGCACTGACTCACACATCATACACTGACTCACTCACACATCATACACTGACTCACTCACACATCATGCACTGATTCACTCACACATCATACACTGACTCACACACCATGCACTGACTCACACATCATGCACTGACTCACTCACACATCATACACTGACTCACTCACACATCACGCACTGACTCACACATCATACACTGACTCACTCACACATCATACACTAACTCACTCACACATCATACACTGACTCACTCACACATCATACACTGACTCACTCACCATACACTGACTCACTCACACATCATACACTGACTCACTCACACATCATGCACTGACTCACTCACACATCATACACTGACTCACACACACACATCATACACTGACTCACTCACACATCATACACTGACTCACTCACACATCATGCACTGATTCACTCACACATCATACACTGACTCACTCACACATCATACACTGACTCACTCACACATCATACATTGACTCACTCACACATCATACACTGACTCACTCACACCATGCACTGATTCACTCACATGTCATACACTGACTCGCTCACACCATGCACTGACTCACTCACACATCATGCACTGACTCACTTACACATCATGCACTGACTCACTCACACATCATACACTGACTCGCTCACACCATGCACTGACTCACTCACACATCATACACTGACTCACTCACACCATACACTGACTCACTCACACAATGCACTGACTCACTCAGACATCATACACTGACTCACTCACTCCATGCACTGACTCACTCACACACCATGCACTGACTCACACAACATGCACTGACTCACACACATCATACACTAACTCACTCACACATCATACACTGACTCACTCACACATCATACACTGACTCACTCACACATCATGCACTGACTCACTCACACATCATACACTGACTCACTCACACATCATACACTGACTCACTCACACATCATACACTGACTCACTCACACATCATGCACTGATTCACTCACACATCATACACTGACTCACTCACACATCATACACTGACTCACTCACACATGATACACTGACTCACTCACACATCATACACTGACTCGCTCACACCATGCACTGACTCACTCACACATCATACACTGACTCACTCACACCATGCACTGACTCACTTACACATCATGCACTGACTCACTCACACATCATACACTGACTCGCTCACACCATGCACTGACTCACTCACACATCATACACTGACTCGCTCACACCATACACTGACTCACTCACACAATGCACTGACTCACTCACACATCATACACTGACTCGCTCACACCATGCACTGACTCACTCACACATCATACACTGACTCACTCACTCCATGCACTGACTCACTCACACACCATGCACTGACTCACACAACATGCACTGACTCACACACATCATACACTAACTCACTCACACATCATACACTGACTCACTCACACATCATACACTGACTCACTCACACATGATGCACTGACTCACTCACACATCATACACTGACTCACTCACACATCATACACTGACTCACTCACACATCATACACTGACTCACTCACACATCATGCACTGATTCACTCACACATCATACACTGACTCACTCACACATCATACACTGACTCACTCACACATGATACACTGACTCACTCACACATCATACACTGACTCGCTCACACCATGCACTGACTCACTCACACATCATACACTGACTCACTCACACCATGCACTGACTCACTCACATATCATACACTGACTCGCTCACACCATGCACTGACTCACTCACACATCATACACTGACTCACTCACACATCATACACTGACTCACTCACACATCATACACTGACTCACTCACACCATGCACTGACTCACTCACACATCATACACTGACTCACACACCATGCACTGACTCACATATCATGCACTGACTCACTCACACATCATACACTGACTCACACACACATCATGCACTGACTCACTTTCACATCATACACTGACTCACACATCATACACTGACTCACTCACACATCATACACTGACTCACTCACACCATGCACTGACTCACTCACACATCATACACTGACTCACACACCATGCACTGACTCACGAATCATGCACTGACTCACTCACACATCATACACTGACTCACTCACACATCATGCACTGACTCACACATCATACACTGACTCACTCACACATCATACACTGACTCACTCACACATCATGCATTGATTCACTCACACATCATACACTGACTCACACACCATGCACTGACTCACACATCATGCACTGACTCACTCACACATCATACACTGACTCACTCACACATCATGCACTGACTCACACATCATACACTGACTCACTCACACATCATACACTGACTCACTCACCATACACTGACTCACTCACACATCATACACTGACTCACTCACACATCATGCACTGACTCACTCACACATCATACACTGACTCACACACACACATCATACACTGACTCACTCACACATCATACACTGACTCACTCACACATCATGCACTGATTCACTCACACATCATACACTGACTCACTCACACATCATACACTGACTCACTCACACATCATACATTGACTCACTCACACATCATACACTGACTCACTCACACCATGCACTGATTCACTCACATGTCATACACTGACTCGCTCACACCATGCACTGACTCACTCAAACATCATGCACTGACTCACTTACACATCATGCACTGACTCACTCACACATCATACACTGACTCGCTCACACCATGCACTGACTCACTCACACATCATACACTGACTCGCTCACACCATACACTGACTCACTCACACAATGCACTGACTCACTCACACATCATGCACTGACTCACTCACACATCATTCACTGACTCACTCACACATCATACACTGACTCGCTCATCATGCGCTTACTCACTCACACATCATGCACTGACTCGCTCACACCATGCACTGACTCATTCACACCATGCACTGACTCACTCACACATCATACACTGACTCACTCACACATCATACACTGACTCACACACCATGCACTGACTCACACATCATGCACTGACTCACTCACACATCATACACTGACTCACTCACACATCATGCACTGACTCACACATCATACACTGACTCACTCACACATCATACACTGACTCACTCACACATCATGCACTGATTCACTCACACATCATACACTGACTCACACACCATGCACTGACTCACACATCATGCACTGACTCACTCACACATCATACACTGACTCACTCACACATCACGCACTGACTCACACATCATACACTGACTCACTCACACATCATACACTAACTCACTCACACATCATACACTGACTCACTCACACATCATACACTGACTCACTCACCATACACTGACTCACTCACACATCATACACTGACTCACTCACACATCATGCACTGACTCACTCACACATCATACACTGACTCACACACACACATCATACACTGACTCACTCACACATCATACACTGACTCACTCACACATCATGCACTGATTCACTCACACATCATACACTGACTCACTCACACATCATACACTGACTCACTCACACATCATACATTGACTCACTCACACATCATACACTGACTCACTCACACCATGCACTGATTCACTCACATGTCATACACTGACTCGCTCACACCATGCACTGACTCACTCACACATCATGCACTGACTCACTTACACATCATGCACTGACTCACTCACACATCATACACTGACTCGCTCACACCATGCACTGACTCACTCACACATCATACACTGACTCACTCACACCATACACTGACTCACTCACACAATGCACTGACTCACTCAGACATCATACACTGACTCACTCACTCCATGCACTGACTCACTCACACACCATGCACTGACTCACACAACATGCACTGACTCACACACATCATACACTAACTCACTCACACATCATACACTGACTCACTCACACATCATACACTGACTCACTCACACATCATGCACTGACTCACTCACACATCATACACTGACTCACTCACACATCATACACTGACTCACTCACACATCATACACTGACTCACTCACACATCATGCACTGATTCACTCACACATCATACACTGACTCACTCACACATCATACACTGACTCACTCACACATGATACACTGACTCACTCACACATCATACACTGACTCGCTCACACCATGCACTGACTCACTCACACATCATACACTGACTCACTCACACCATGCACTGACTCACTTACACATCATGCACTGACTCACTCACACATCATACACTGACTCGCTCACACCATGCACTGACTCACTCACACATCATACACTGACTCGCTCACACCATACACTGACTCACTCACACAATGCACTGACTCACTCACACATCATACACTGACTCGCTCACACCATGCACTGACTCACTCACACATCATACACTGACTCACTCACTCCATGCACTGACTCACTCACACACCATGCACTGACTCACACAACATGCACTGACTCACACACATCATACACTAACTCACTCACACATCATACACTGACTCACTCACACATCATACACTGACTCACTCACACATGATGCACTGACTCACTCACACATCATACACTGACTCACTCACACATCATACACTGACTCACTCACACATCATACACTGACTCACTCACACATCATGCACTGATTCACTCACACATCATACACTGACTCACTCACACATCATACACTGACTCACTCACACATGATACACTGACTCACTCACACATCATACACTGACTCGCTCACACCATGCACTGACTCACTCACACATCATACACTGACTCACTCACACCATGCACTGACTCACTCACATATCATACACTGACTCGCTCACACCATGCACTGACTCACTCACACATCATACACTGACTCACTCACACATCATACACTGACTCACTCACACATCATACACTGACTCACTCACACCATGCACTGACTCACTCACACATCATACACTGACTCACACACCATGCACTGACTCACATATCATGCACTGACTCACTCACACATCATACACTGACTCACACACACATCATGCACTGACTCACTTTCACATCATACACTGACTCACACATCATACACTGACTCACTCACACATCATACACTGACTCACTCACACCATGCACTGACTCACTCACACATCATACACTGACTCACACACCATGCACTGACTCACGAATCATGCACTGACTCACTCACACATCATACACTGACTCACTCACACATCATGCACTGACTCACACATCATACACTGACTCACTCACACATCATACACTGACTCACTCACACATCATGCATTGATTCACTCACACATCATACACTGACTCACACACCATGCACTGACTCACACATCATGCACTGACTCACTCACACATCATACACTGACTCACTCACACATCATGCACTGACTCACACATCATACACTGACTCACTCACACATCATACACTGACTCACTCACCATACACTGACTCACTCACACATCATACACTGACTCACTCACACATCATGCACTGACTCACTCACACATCATACACTGACTCACACACACACATCATACACTGACTCACTCACACATCATACACTGACTCACTCACACATCATGCACTGATTCACTCACACATCATACACTGACTCACTCACACATCATACACTGACTCACTCACACATCATACATTGACTCACTCACACATCATACACTGACTCACTCACACCATGCACTGATTCACTCACATGTCATACACTGACTCGCTCACACCATGCACTGACTCACTCAAACATCATGCACTGACTCACTTACACATCATGCACTGACTCACTCACACATCATACACTGACTCGCTCACACCATGCACTGACTCACTCACACATCATACACTGACTCGCTCACACCATACACTGACTCACTCACACAATGCACTGACTCACTCACACATCATGCACTGACTCACTCACACATCATTCACTGACTCACTCACACATCATACACTGACTCGCTCATCATGCGCTTACTCACTCACACATCATGCACTGACTCGCTCACACCATGCACTGACTCATTCACACCATGCACTGACTCACTCACACATCATACACTGACTCACTCACACATCATACACTGACTCACTCACACATCATACACTGACTCACTCACACATCATACACTGACTCACTCACACATCATACACTGACTCACTCACATCATACACTGACTCGCTCACATCATACACTGACTCGCTCACACCATACACTGACTCACTCACACATCATACACTGACTCACTCAGACATCATACACTGACTCACTCAAACATCATACACTGACTCACTCAAACATCATACACTGACTCACTCACACATCTCACACTGGCTCACTCACACATCATGCACTGACTCACTCACACATCATACACTGACTCACTCACACATCATACACTGACTCACTCACACATCATACACTGACTCACTCACACATCATACACTGACTCACTCACATCATACACTGACTCGCTCACATCATACACTGACTCGCTCACACCATGCACTGACTCACTCACACATCATACACTGACTCACTCACTCCATGCACTGACTCACTCACATATCATACACTGACTCGCTCACACCATGCACTGACTCACTCACACATCATGCACTGACTCACTTACACATCATACACTGACTCACTCACACATCGTACACTGACTCGCTCACACCATGCACTGACTCACTCACACATCATACACTGACTCGCTCACACCATACACTGACTCACTCACACCATGCACTGACTCACTCACACATCATGCACTGACTCACTCACACATCATACACTGACTCGCTCATCATGCGCTTACTCACTCACACATCATGCACTGACTCGCTCACACCAAGCACTGACTCGCTCACACCATGCACTGACTCACTCACACATCATACACTGACTCACTCACACATCATACACTGACTCACTCACACATCATACACTGACTCACTCACACATCATACACTGACTCACTCACACATCATACACTGACTCACTCACACCATGCACTGACTCACTCACATATCATACACTGACTCGCTCACACCATGCACTGACTCACTCACACATCATGCACTGACTCACTTACACATCATACACTGACTCACTCACACATCATACACTGACTCGCTCACACCATGCACTGACTCACACATCATACACTGACTCGCTCACACCATACACTGACTCACTCACACCATGCACTGACTCACTCACACATCATGCACTGACTCACTCACTCATCATGCACAGACTCACTCACACATCATACACTGACTCGCTCATCATGCGCTTACTCACTCACACATCATACACTGACTCACTCACACATCATACACTGACTCACACACCATGCACTGACTCACACATCATGCACTGACTCACTCACACATCATACACTGACTCACTCACACATCATGCACTGACTCACACATCATACACTGACTCACTCACACATCATACACTGACTCACTCACACATCATGCATTGATTCACTCACACATCATACACTGACTCACACACCATGCACTGACTCACACATCATGCACTGACTCACTCACACATCATACACTGACTCACTCACACATCATGCACTGACTCACACATCATACACTGACTCACTCACACATCATACACTAACTCACTCACACATCATACACTGACTCACTCACACATCATACACTGACTCACTCACCATACACTGACTCACTCACACATCATACACTGACTCACTCACACATCATGCACTGACTCACTCACACATCATACACTGACTCACACACACACATCATACACTGACTCACTCACACATCATACACTGACTCACTCACACATCATGCACTGATTCACTCACACATCATACACTGACTCACTCACACATCATACACTGACTCACTCACACATCATACATTGACTCACTCACACATCATACACTGACTCACTCACACCATGCACTGATTCACTCACATGTCATACACTGACTCGCTCACACCATGCACTGACTCACTCACACATCATGCACTGACTCACTTACACATCATGCACTGACTCACTCACACATCATACACTGACTCGCTCACACCATGCACTGACTCACTCACACATCATACACTGACTCGCTCACACCATACACTGACTCACTCACACAATGCACTGACTCACTCACACATCATGCACTGACTCACTCACACATCATTCACTGACTCACTCACACATCATACACTGACTCGCTCATCATGCGCTTACTCACTCACACATCATGCACTGACTCGCTCACACCATGCACTGACTCATTCACACCATGCACTGACTCACTCACACATCATACACTGACTCACTCACACATCATACACTGACTCACTCACACATCATACACTGACTCACTCACACATCATACACTGACTCACTCACACATCATACACTGACTCACTCACATCATACACTGACTCGCTCACATCATACACTGACTCGCTCACACCATACACTGACTCACTCACACATCATACACTGACTCACTCAGACATCATACACTGACTCACTCAAACATCATACACTGACTCACTCAAACATCATACACTGACTCACTCACACATCTCACACTGGCTCACTCACACATCATGCACTGACTCACTCACACATCATACACTGACTCACTCACACATCATACACTGACTCACTCACACATCATACACTGACTCACTCACACATCATACACTGACTCACTCACATCATACACTGACTCGCTCACATCATACACTGACTCGCTCACACCATGCACTGACTCACTCACACATCATACACTGACTCACTCACTCCATGCACTGACTCACTCACATATCATACACTGACTCGCTCACACCATGCACTGACTCACTCACACATCATGCACTGACTCACTTACACATCATACACTGACTCACTCACACATCGTACACTGACTCGCTCACACCATGCACTGACTCACTCACACATCATACACTGACTCGCTCACACCATACACTGACTCACTCACACCATGCACTGACTCACTCACACATCATGCACTGACTCACTCACACATCATACACTGACTCGCTCATCATGCGCTTACTCACTCACACATCATGCACTGACTCGCTCACACCAAGCACTGACTCGCTCACACCATGCACTGACTCACTCACATATCATACACTGACTCGCTCACACCATGCACTGACTCACTCACACATCATGCACTGACTCACTTACACATCATACACTGACTCACTCACACATCGTACACTGACTCGCTCACACCATGCACTGACTCACTCACACATCATACACTGACTCGCTCACACCATACACTGACTCACGCACACCATGCACTGACTCACTCACACATCATGCACTGACTCACTCACACATCATACACTGACTCGCTCATCATGCGCTTACTCACTCACACATCATGCACTGACTCGCTCACACCAAGCACTGACTCGCTCACACCATGCACTGACTCACTCACACATCATACACTGACTCACTCACACATCATACACTGACTCACTCACACATCATACACTGACTCACTCACACATCATACACTGACTCACTCACACATCATACACTGACTCACTCACACCATGCACTGACTCACTCACATATCATACACTGACTCGCTCACACCATGCACTGACTCACTCACACATCATGCACTGACTCACTTACACATCATACACTGACTCACTCACACATCATACACTGACTCGCTCACACCATGCACTGACTCACACATCATACACTGACTCGCTCACACCATACACTGACTCACTCACACCATGCACTGACTCACTCACACATCATGCACTGACTCACTCACTCATCATGCACAGACTCACTCACACATCATACACTGACTCGCTCATCATGCGCTTACTCACTCACACATCATACACTGACTCACTCACACATCATACACTGACTCACTCACACATCATACACTGACTCACTCACACATCATACACTGACTCGCTCACACATCATACACTGACTCACTCACACCATGCACTGACTCACTCACATATCATACACTGACTCGCTCACACCATGCACTGACTCACTCACACATCATGCACTGACTCACTTACACATCATACACTGACTCACTCACACATCATACACTGACTCGCTCACACCATGCACTGACTCACACATCATACACTGACTCGCTCACACCATACACTGACTCACTCACACCATGCACTGACTCACTCACACATCATGCACTGACTCACTCACTCATCATGCACTGACTCACTCACACATCATACACTGACTCGCTCATCATGCGCTTACTCACTCACACATCATACACTGACTCACTCACACATCATACACTGACTCACTCACACATCATACACTGACTCACTCACACATCATACACTGACTCGCTCACACATCATACACTGACTCGTCACACATCATACACTGACTCACTCACACATCATATACTGACTCACTCACACATCATACACTGACTCACTCACACATCATGCACTGACTCAGTCACACATCATACACTGACTCACTCACACATCATACACTCACTCCCACATCATGCACTGACTCACTCACACATCATACACTCACTCATCGTGTGCTGGCTCACTCGCACATCATACACTCACTCCCACTACCACTGACTCACTCACTCATCATACACTCACTCACACTGCAGCTGACTCACTCACACATCATACACTGACTCACACATCGTGCGCTGACTCACTCATAATACACTCACTCCCACTGCCGCTGACTCGCTCACACATCATACACTCACTCACACATCATACACTCACTCACTCATCATACACTCACTCACACTGCAGCTGACTCACTCACACATCATACACCGACTCGCTCACACATCATACACTCACTCACACATCATACACTCACTCACACTGCAGCTGACTCACTCACACATCATACACTGACTCACACATCGTGCGCTGACTCACACATCATACACTCACTTACACTGCTGCTGACTCACTCACACATCATACACTGACTCACACATCATACACTCACTTACACTGCTGCTGACTCACTCACACATCATACACTGGGAGTGTCGTTCTGCCAGCTATGGCTGCAGGTTTTGTCGTACGTGTTATGTATATCGTTTATTGTTAAATTTAAAATCACAGTTCCTGTTATTACTGTTGTTACATTGTTTTTATAGCTTTATATTGGTGATTCGAAAACATATGGTTAACCTAAATTGTCTTATGTTTGTTGTTGTTGGCTTGCACCACATTGTGATTTTTGCACACAGGGTTTTATTAGTTTTTTTTGCGTGTGGAATATTTGCTGGTTTATTCTAGGATGTTTCTGTTGCGCTTCGTCGCTTTAAGATGTTCTGTGTTCAAATGGTTGCGGTTGCACCCGACTTAAGAGCCGCATGGCTCACAGGGCTACACCTAATACATGAAACTTAAAACTTGGGTCTCTCTTGTCTTCGTGATGATAGCCCACAGGTCGCAGGCCTTCGATGGACGAAGCATTTGTCAAGCAAAATTTGCAATGCCCATTGGCAGCGCGATTGCGAACGCCCCATTCTTTTTTCATTGATTGCTTAATAAAAAAAAACTCAACAAGGGGCACTGGACATCCCGAGCCTTACCGCGGGACACGCGGGTCACAGCAATCGCCAACGCACGGCCGCTGAACGTACGCCTGTTGAACTTCTTTCGCGCCATACCTAGTTTAGTTTGTTGTCCTTCACCCGCTCGCCCGCTCGCCCGCAACGTCCGATTATCACGGACGGCCTACGTACGGCGCGAAAGAAGTTCAACGTACATACGGCCGTGCTAAATCGGAGGGGCTGGATTTTTACGCTCTAGATCTAAGAGTGCGTTGGGTGCTCTTGACGCGCGTGTCTTTGTTTTTGTTATGGGCACGGAAGTCTCGAAGTTTAACCATCACGGACGGAAGAAAAACGCTCCAGGGGGGAACGTGGAAAGGAACCCCCCCCCACCCCACCCCAGGCAGGCAGGGGACACGAAACGTCGGGACATCGTGCCAGGCCCCAAACACTGCGGGGAGCTGTTGGGGCGTGGAGGAGGCCCACAGTTGAATGAGAGCACAAACAGCCCACAGTGACAGTCATGAAGGTAATCAACAACAACAAATCCTCGTTAATGCCACACGAGCTTAGAGGTGCAAACCGCTGGTCAGTAAGAGACAACAAGGTAAATAATATTCGGGGATTGCGTCACTGCATATAACGCACACTTCTGGCTGTATTTAACACCGTGCCAAAACATGTCACAGACTCGCACAGAGACTCATAGACTCACACAGAGACCCATAGACACACACAGAGACCCATAGACTCACACAGAGACCCATAGACTCACGCAGAGACCGACAGACTCACACCGAGACCCACAGACTCACACAGAGACCCTTAGACTCACACAGAGACACATAGACTCACACAGAGACCCATAGACTCACACAGAGACCCATAGACTCACACAGAGACACATAGACTCGCACAGAGACCCATAGATTCACACATAGACACATAGACTCACACAGAGACACATAGACTCACACAGAGACCCATAGACTCACACAGAGACCCATAGACTCACACAGAGACACACAGACTCGCACAGAGACCCATAGACTCACACAGAGACACATAGACTCACATAGAGACACATAGACTCACACAGAGACCCATAGACTCGCACAGAGTCCCATAGACACACACAGAGACCCACAGACTCACACAGAGACCCACAGACTCGCACAGAGACCCATAGACTCTCACAAAGAACCCATAGACTCACACAGAGACCCATAGACTCGCACAGAGACCCATAGACTCACACAGAGACCCATAGACTCACACAGAGACCCGTAGACTCGCACAGAGACCAGTAGACTCACAAAGAGACCTGTAGACTCACACAGAGGCCCGTAGACTCGCACAGAGACCCGTAGACTCACACAGAGACCCGTAGACTCACACAGAGACCCATAGACTCACACAGAGACCCACAGACTCACACAGAGACCCACAGACTCGCACAGAGACCCATAGACTCTCACAGAGAACCCATAGACTCACACAGAGACCCATAGACTCACACAGAGACCCGTAGACTCGCACAGAGACCCGTAGACTCACACAGAGACCCGTAGACTCACACAGAGACCCGTAGACTCACACAGAGACCCATAGACTCACACAGAGACCCAAAGACTCACAAAGAGACCCATAGACTCACACAGAGACCCATAGACTCACACAGAGACCCATAGACTCACACAGAGACCTATAGACTCACACAGAGACCATAGACTCACACAGAGACCCACAGACTCACACAGAGACCCGTAGACTCGCACAGAGACCCGTAGACTCACACAGAGACCCGTAGACTCACACAGAGACCCGTAGACTCACACAGAGACCCATAGACTCACACAGAGACCCACAGACTCACACAGAGACCCACAGACTCGCACAGAGACCCATAGACTCTCACAGAGAACCCATAGACTCACACAGAGACCCATAGACTCACACAGAGACCCATAGACTCACACAGAGACCCACAGACTCACACAGAGACCCACAGACTCACACAGAGACCCGTAGACTCGCACAGAGACCCGTAGACTCACACAGAGACCCGTAGACTCACACAGAGACCCGTAGACTCACACAGAGACCCGTAGACTCACACAGAGACCCACAGACTCACACAGAGACCCACAGACTCGCACAGAGACCCATAGACTCTCACAGAGAACCCATAGACTCACACAGAGACCCATAGACTCGCACAGAGGCCCATAGACTCACACAGAGACCCATAGACTCACACAGAGACCCGTAGACTCGCACAGAGACCCGTAGACTCACACAGAGACCCGTAGACTCACACAGAGACCCGTAGACTCACACAGAGACCCATAGACTCACACAGAGACCCATAGACTCACACAGAGACCCATAGACTCGCACAGAGACCCATAGACTCACACAGAGACCCATAGACTCACATAGAGACCTATAGACTCACACAGAGACCCATAGACTCACACAGAGACCCACAGACTCACACAGAGACCCACAGACTCACACAGAAACCCACAGACTCACACAGAGACCCATAGACTCACACAGAGACTAGTAGACTCACACAGAGACCAGTAGACTCGCACAGAGACCCGTAGACTCACACAGAGACCCGTAGGCTCGCAAAGAGCCCCATAGACTCACATAGGGACCCGTAGACTCGCAAAGAGCCCCAAAGACTCACACAGAGACCCATAGACTCACACAGAGACCCGTAGACTCGCAAAGAGCCCCAAAGACTCACACAGAGACCCGTAGATTCAGAGAGACCCACAGATTCGCATAGAGACCCATAGACTCACAGAGAGACCCACAGATTCGCATAGCGACCCATAGACTCACACAGAGACCCACAGTCTCGCATAGAGACCCAGAGACTCACAGAGATTCCCACAGACTCACAGAGACCCACAGACTCGCATAGAGACGCGTAGACTGACACACACCAAGTTGTGATTTCACCCTGGTTATCAAGTGATTTCATAGTCCCAGCCCGGCCACCGGTGACTGCACCAAACAAAATAAATCACGTTCAATTTGGTCGTGCACTTAATTCGGCCACGGTGCCGCGAATTAAAATAGATATGTAACCATGTGACCGTCACGTGATGAGCATGAACCCTCACGTGACAGAGCCGGTGGGTGAAAGTGCTATGGCCTTAATGTAAGTTTTCTTGTGGTTGTTGTTGTTTTGATTTAAAGCTTTCGTGACTGCAGGGATTCATATTGTTGGTTCTTTCGGTAAAGTCACGTAGAAGGGAAACAATAAAATAATAAAAAATATAAAACAATAAAATTTTATTTATATATATTTTGGATTTATATTTTTATTATTTTATTGTTTCCCTTGTACGTGACTTTACCGAAAGAACCAATTATCCCACTGGGATTTTTTTGCACACAGCGTTGGTGTACACGGTGATTTTTTTTCAGGAATATTTTTGCTGGGTTTTTTTTCCATGGATTTTCTGTTGTCACAGTCAACACACAAAGTCACTTTAAGATGTTTTTCTTGTTCGTGTTTTAGTTTTTTTGTTTGTTGTGTTTGCACCCGATTCAAGAGCCGAATGGCTCACAGGGCTATACCAAAATACATAAACTGAAACAGATGTAGGAATAGGTTTTGCCCTTTTATCTGGCACAAAAAAGGGTAAAACCTATTCCTATATCTTGTTACTGGCAAAGGAGGTCTCATAATGTAAATGCTCACCCCGAGCCCTCGATACTCTGTGCGTTGTTTTTGAGTTGTACGCCTTTTGGCGTCTTCTGGTCCAACACCAGTGGAGACTAGGGCTCTAAGAAAAGCCGTCTCGGGTGTGGACCAATCAAATTCAAGGACAGTGCCAATATCATTATCAGAGTTGTCTTTTCTGTTTGCATTTTGACTGCTTGTGTTGTGGTTATTGCAAACATGATGCCTTGCATAAAGGTGTCAGTTTTTGTGCCAGTTAAAAGGGTAAAACCTACTCCTATATCTTGTTACTGGCAAAGGAGGTCTCATAATGAAACAGATGTGTGGCGCAGAGCCTCTCCCGTGGATGATATTTAGTTAGAGATGTTGACGGAAGGAGCCTCCGCCGTAACTGAAAAGTGTTTCTCCCTTCACAGCGAGAACGCAAATCGGGGATGGAAATGATGGGAAGTGGGGGGGGGGTGGCGGTCGGAACAAGGGAATGTGACAAGAGATGGGCCGAGTTCGCTGCATTATGCGGCGGCACCATTGGTTTATACCGGGGAGCTTAGAAAAACGTCCCACCGATCCCAAATCATACATTTTAACGTAGCGGGATGTGTGTATCTCCATATTGTATATATAAAAGGCCAAGCTGTGATTGTGTGCGTCTGTTCAAAATGCTTAGCGTACTTCCCGACATGGCAAATTTCAAATTTGTTGCATGTGGATACTTTCCAGACTGTACACCATGCAAACATTATAAAAAATACACTTTTGTCTTTTTGGGGGGGGTTGGGGGCGTGGGAGCTCAATAATGCATCTATTTTTGCACGGCAAGTGAGCTGTGACGTCAAATCTGTCACGTGACCCGCGCATGTGGAAGCATAACGCATTGCAGTGTAGTGGTTAGCGTGCTGTCGTCTGTGTGTCTGTGTGTGTATGTGTGTGTATATGTGTGTGTATCTGTGTGTCTGTGTGTGTGTGGGGCCTTACCATCAGCCCCACCAAAACTAAGCACCTGCCTGGGTATTTTGTACCATCGGACACTCCACCCCCACAACTCCCAATCGGTGATGGGGCAGTTGTGGAGAGAGTGGAGAGTTTCCCATACCTGGGCAGTGTGCTTATGACTGGCTCCAGTTTAACAGCAGAGGTCTCACTCCGAATCAGTCGAGCGGCAATATCTTTTCATCGGTTGCGTAACGCTGTGTGGAAGCTACCTGGTCTGTCGCTCCGCACTAAGCTTCAGGTCTTCTCGGCCACGGTCATTCCCTCCCTTCTCTACGCTTGCGAAACGTGGACCCCCCTAATGGAACATCTTCGCCGGTTAGAAACATTTAGGCTGGCCTGCCTACGATCCATCCTGGGTTTAACCAGACTGGATTGTGTGAGGAGCTCACAAATCCTTGAAAGATCTGGGCAGGGTCCCATCGGTGAGCTCCTCCGGCAGGCAAGGCTGCGATGGCTGGGTCATGTAGCCCGCATGCCCAGCCACCGCATGCCGAAACAGCTTTTGTTTGGCCGGATTGAGGGGGCTAAGCGGGCGCGGCACGGGCTAGAGAAGAGATGGAGTGATGTGGTACAGGAGGACGTGGAGCTGAGTGGACTTGCCGATGACTGGTACCAGCGGTGTCAAGATCGGCCTCTGTGGAGGAGGCTCCTGAAGGATGCTACTGGGCAGTTGGAGGCAGTCGCCCTCCAACAACAACGGAGGGCGGAGGAGCGACGCTCAGAACAACGAGCGGAGCGCCGGGTGGCTAAAGCACAGCAGGTTGGCACAGTAGGGGGCACAGGTGGTGCATCAGCCAGTCATCTCAGTCAGTCGACCCGTGGCACCTGGGTCTGCCCCGTGACCTCCTGCCAGCGGGCGTTCGACACTTCACGTGGCCTCAGGGTGCACATAGCCTGGCACAAGCGTCGTGGTGACGTCACCGCCACTTAGTGGCGAATGGCGGCTGTTGTTGTTGTGTGTGTGTGTCTGTGTGTGTGGGGGGAAGTGGTAGTGTCGCGGTTAGCGCTACGCCGCGCTACGAACCCGGCAATTCCCGCTCACGGACACCACCGGTGACGATTATTTTAACCGGTCCTGGGCCTCCCCTAGGTCGACTCAGCCTCAAACGAGTAACTGGTGTGATGTGTGAACATCGCCACTGGGGAGACAAAGGCGGCCGGGCGTGGTGGATCCAAGTCCCAGGCGAAGCCGGGTAGTAAAGCTTGTATATATATGAGTAAATGCACGCAAAACAAAATGCAAGACTGAAAATTCAAGACGACTCAGCGTACTCAACTTAGATGCGTGTAATTAATTCACCACAAAACTGACAATAATTCGAGGAATACAAATTATGAAGTGAAGAATTATTACGACTTGTTTACTCGGTACAGTCATTGGCGATCGGTTTAAAATCGGCAATGCAATCTAACCAAGATGGTTTTTTAAAACCACGCACTGCTGACTTTACAAATTCACCTCCCCCCCCCCCCTAACCCTCCACGATTAACAACACCAAGGTAAGTGACGCTGAACGTCCGAAAAACGTTGCGGCGACGTTCGGAAAACCAACCACAGATTTACCCCCTGGCTCTACGCGGCGGCGGTAGTGGTAGTGGCGGTAGTACAGGTGGTAGTGGTGGTAGTGGTAGTAGTGGTGATGGTAGTAGTGGTGTTAGTAGTAGTGGGAGTAGTGGTGGGAGTAGTGGTGGGAGTAGCGGTAGTAGTGGTGGTAGTGGTAGTAGTGGTGTTAGTAGTGGTGATGGTAGTAGTGGTAGTAGTGGTGGTAGTAGTAGTGGGAGTAGTGATGGTAGTAGTGGTGGGAGTAGTGGTGGTAGTGGTGGGAGTAGTGGTGGTAGTAGTGGCGGTAGTACAGGTGGTAGTGGTAGTAGTGGTGATGGTAGTAGTGGTGTTAGTAGTAGTGGGAGTAGTGGTGTGAGTAGCGGTAGTAGTGGTGGTAGTGGCGGTAGTAGTGGTGGTAGTAGTAGCAGTAGTACAGGTGGTAGCGGTAGTAGTGGTGATGGTAGTAGTGGTGTTAGTAGTAGTGGGAGTAGTGGTGGGAGTAGTGGTGGTAGTGGTGGGAGTAGTGGTGGTAGTAGTGGCGGTAGTACAGGTGGTAGTGGTAGTAGTGGTGATGGTAGTAGTGGTGGTAGTGGTGATGGTAGTAGTGGTGTTAGTAGTAGTGGGAGTAATGGTGGTAGTAGTAGTGGCGGTAGTACAGGTGGTAGTGGTAGTAGTAGTGGTGGTAGTGGTAGTAGTAGTGGTGATGGTAGTAGTGGTGTTAGTAGTAGTGGGAGTAGTGGTGGTAGTAGTGGTGGGAGTAGTGGTGGTAGTAGCGGTAGTAGTGGTGGTAGTAGTGGCGGTAGTACAGGTGGTAGTGGTAGTAGTGGTGTTAGTAGTAGTGGGAGTAGTGGTGGGAGTAGTGGTGGGAGTAGTGGTAGTAGTGGTGGTAGTAGCGGTAGTAGTGGTGGTAGTAGTGGCGGTAGTACAGGTGGTAGTGGTAGTAGTGGTGATGGTAGTAGTGGTGTTAGTAGTAGTGGGAGTAGTGGTGGGAGTAGTGGTGGGAGTAGTGGTAGTAGTGGTGGTAGTAGCGGTAGTAGTGGTGGTAGTAGTGGCAGTAGTACAGGTGGTAGTGGTAGTAGTGGTGTTAGAAGTAGTGGGAGTAGTGGTGGGAGTAGTGGTGGGAGTAGTGGTAGTAGTGGTGGTAGTAGCGGTAGTAGTGGTGGTAGTAGTGGCGGTAGTACAGGTGGTAGTGGTAGTAGTGGTGATGGTAGTAGTGGTGTTAGTAGTAGTGGGAGTAATGGTGGTAGTAGTAGTGGCGGTAGTACAGGTGGTAGTGGTAGTAGTAGTGGTGGTAGTGGTAGTAGTAGTGGTGATGGTAGTAGTGGTGTTAGTAGTAGTGGGAGTAGTGGTGGTAGTAGTGGTGGGAGTAGTGGTAGTAGTAGTGGTAGTAGTGGTGGTAGTGGTGGGAGTAGTGGTGGTAGTAGTGGCAGTAGTACAGGTGGTAGTGGTAGTAGTGGTGATGGTAGTAGTGGTGTTAGTAGTAGTGGGAGTAGTGGTGGGAGTAGTGGTGGGAGTAGTGGTAGTAGTGGTGGTAGTAGCGGTAGTAGTGGTGGTAGTAGTGGCGGTAGTACAGGTGGTAGTGGTAGTAGTGGTGATGGTAGTAGTGGTGTTAGTAGTAGTGGGAGTAGTGATGGTAGTAGTGGTGGTAGTAGTAGTGGGAGTAGTGATGGTAGTAGTGGTGGGAGTACAGGTGGTAGTGGTAGTAGTGGTGATGGTAGTAGTGGTGGGAGTAGTGGTGGGAGTAGCGGTAGTAGTGGTGGTAGTGGCGGTAGTAGTGGTGGTAGTAGTAGTGGGAGTAGTGATGGTAGTAGTGGTGGTAGTAGTAGTGGGAGTAGTGATGGTAGTAGTGGTGGTAGTAGTAGTGGGAGTAGTGATGGTAGTAGTGGTGGTAGTAGTAGTGGGAGTAGTGATGGTAGTAGTGGTGGTAGTAGTAGTGGGAGTAGTGATGGTAGTAGTGGTGGGAGTAGTGGTAGTAGTAGTGGTAGTAGTGGTGGTAGTGGTGGTAGTAGTGGCGGTAGTACAGGTGGTAGTGGTAGTAGTGGTGATGGTAGTAGTGGTGTTAGTAGTAGTGGGAGTAGTGATGGTAGTAGTGGTGGTAGTAGTAGTGGGAGTAGTGATGGTAGTAGTAGTGGGAGTAGTGATGGTAGTAGTAGTGGGAGTAGTGATGGTAGTAGTGGTGGGAATAGTGGTAGTAGTAGTGGTGGTAGTGGTGGGAGTGGTGGGAGTAGTGGTGGTAGTAGTGGCGGTAGTACAGGTGGTAGCGGTAGTAGTGGTGATGGTAGTAGTGGGAGTAGTGATGGTAGTAGTGGTGGGAGTAGTGGTGGGAGTAGTGGTAGTAGTAGTGGTGGTAGTAGTGGTAGTAGTAGTGGTAGTAGTGGTGGTAGTAGCGGTAGTAGTGGTGGTAGTGGCGGTAGTAGTGGTGGTAATAGTAGTGGGAGCAGTGATGGTAGTAGTGGTGGGAGTAGTGGTGGGAGTAGTGGTGGTAGTGATGGTAGTAATAGTGGTAGTAGTGGTGGGAGTAGTGGTGGTAGTAGTGGTAGTAGTGGTGGTAGTAGTGGAAGTAGTAGTGGTAGTAGTAGTGGTAGTAGTGGTGATAGTGGCAGTAGTAGTGGCGGTAGTAGTGGTAGTAGTAGTGGTGGTAGTGGCGGTAGTAGTGGTGGTAGTGGCGGTAGTCGTGGTGGTAGTTGTGGTGATAGTGGTGGTAGTAGTGGTGGTAGTAGTGGTGGTGGTAGTGGTGGTAGTAGTGGTGGTAGTAGTGGTGGTAGTGGCGGTAGTAGTGGCGGTAGTAGTGGTGGCGAACGACCCTGGCCATGAGAATGAAAAAATCTGGAACCGCAAACTCAAAAGGCCGCGCACGACGGAGAGACGCGCACCTCAGAAATGAAACCGAGAGACGGACACGGGAGAACACACGGGGGTTTAAAATAAAAAAAATCAGCATCGTTCAAAAACTGTCAACCCCTTCTCCATGTCCGCGACGTCTTCTGCAAGCTGCAGGATGGTGCGGGTGGTGTCCCGTTCACCGCTGAATCTCGGAACTGCACGCAAGTGGCTCGGCGTTGATTTTATTTTGGGAGAGGCGTGGCGGTAGCGGCAGTAGCGCCGCTGTGCTTGCAGAGGTCGTTACTCACCGCGGAGAACCACAGCGACACGACGGCCGCCCAACTACGACAACCGGCGCCACGAACCGTGCCACTTTCGCGAGCCCTTCCCCCGCGTGGCCTCGCGGGAGCCTCTGTACCAACAATGTTATTTTATATTATGGGTTTTATATATATTAGTCTTACATACGAATTAAAAATAAATGAAAGAAAAACCGTACGTCATCGGAATGGGACAGGGTTCACGGAAGTGAGTGTGGCCTCAGTCAGAGGGGATAACGACGATGGTGACGATGATGAAGACGACGATGATGGCCGAGACTAACAACGATGGGGCAGCCGAGGGATAGGGACGCTTCCGACAGGGGCACGTCCACGGAGGATGATGGAGCGACAATGAAATCATGTCGCGTGCGGGTGGATTGGAGGACAGGTCACGCAGGTTAAGTACATCAAGCATGGAACAGTGGCAGCGGCCGACGGCTTTCTGAAAGCGGACATCATGATGTTTTAATAATCAAGCGCTCGCGATGGTATCGGGGGCCTTACTAAGGATCGGGGAGGAGGGGGCGGGGGGAGTGACATTTTAATTATTATTTTGTTCCAAGAGCCATAAACACGTCAGAATATTTATATAAGCAGAACTCCATTTCGTGTGTCCACATTACGAAGTTAAAAAATATATATATTCATTTGTTTAGTCCTTCGGCCAATATCAACCAGCAGCGGCTTTTTT
Organism: Petromyzon marinus; assembly: GCF_048934315.1. Taxonomy (NCBI): domain Eukaryota; kingdom Metazoa; phylum Chordata; class Hyperoartia; order Petromyzontiformes; family Petromyzontidae; genus Petromyzon; species Petromyzon marinus. The sequence goes on along the minus strand of NC_133731.1, from coordinate 818,927 downwards.
TTGTGTTTAACCGAATATAAAAACTAAAAACTTTCCCGTGTTTTGACCTGGCGCGCCTGTCGTCGGCGGCGCCGGCCGAGCTTCTCGCAACGATCGCTGCTCAGTGGCCATCAGACGTCGCTCACGGGAGCGCTCCTGCGCGCCAAACTCCGGCAGACCCCCTTCAGATGCGCGAAAGGCAACGGCCAAGTAAATCGCCGTCGATCAAAAAAATAAAATAATCCACGCGCCGGGGCGCACTCTAAACTTTCTTGTTTAGCTCCCCATTCAAATCAAAATTACGGGGAGCATGCCGTGATCTGGCACCTAGCGTTCCTGCAACAGCGCAAGGCTCATCAATGAAGAGAGGCTCCGTGTCTAACGGACGGGGGACAGCCTGGCAGTGGCTAGTGGTGGGGTGGGTGCTGGGTGGGTGGTGGGTGGGTGGCTGACAGCGTTGTCGTGCATTTCCCAATCAACTCATTTTGTGAGTAGAGTTTTTGTTTTCAGATTTTTTTTTTTTACAAATTTGGACCGTGACGATTTCGGAGAGAGGCCGCCGGTCTGCGGAGTTTTTTTAATTTATTTTCGCGGGATCGACCGCAGCAACGCCTCGTTTGAGACGTCCCGTGTTGAAACTATTACACCATAATATTTTTTTTTATTTTAACAGGTAAAGCCCCATTGAGCTACGTAGCTCATTCTCAGACGCGAGCCTGGCTATTGCAACACGATAGCTCAACAGAAGCGGCTCATTATCATCACGTGGACATTTATAGCAGCAGCGAAATGCAGTCAACGCGTGTTTCTAAACGTGGAGGGAAAGAACCGGAGGAAAAAATCCACGCAACCACGGGGAGAGAGACGCGCAAACTCCAACTATACAGGGAGGCGTCAGGGTCGGGATCGAACCCACGCCCTCCTACATACCAGGGTGAGGTAGTTAACATCTCCTAGCCACCGTGATGATGATGATGAGAGAGAGAGACGCAAACTCCAAATATACAGCAGCAGGCGTCAGGGTCGGGATCGAACCCACGCCCTCCTACATACCAGGCGAGGTAGTTAACATCTCCTAGCCACCGTGATGATGATGACGAGAGAGAGAGAGAGACACACACAAACTCCAACTATACAGGGAGGCGTCAGGGTCGGGATCGAACCCACGCCCTCCTGTATACCAGGCGAGGCAGCTCACATTTTGCCCTCTCTATTGTCCGTGCGCCCCCCCTCTCCCGCTCTGTCGGCGCGGGTGGAATTCCACCGTCGCACGTTTGCTGCTTGGGTTATACGGCCCCGGCCCTTGCCACGAGTTTGCCGGTTGTCGCCATGCGTGGGAGTGGAGGGGTCGTGGGGTGTTGGGGGGGGGAGGTGGCGGCTTCACCTCGACCAAAAGTAACTTTGGCGCGTCAAGTGCTCGCGTTTCTTACGAATATTTTTTTATTATTTGGGGGCGATTTGGACCGCGACGCTGGCAGACCTGGTGTCCTACGCACCTCGTTGCCGAATATCTCGCGGGCGCCCGCGGGATGTTTAACAATCACATATACAGGTCGCTTTAAAAAAAATGTTAACACTTCCGAGAATTTGCAACAACACCACAATAAATGTGCCGCTGCCTCCGGGCTCTGGAGACCACCTGGAGAAGGTTGAAGCTATTAACATTACATTTGTTATCGTGTTGCAGTGTATTATTACTACTATTATTATTATTATCATTATCCGTTGTTTTTCCATTAAAAACGATAGTCCCATGTAAGTGTTAACATTGTTTTGAAGCACGCTGTATATGGTTTATTCATTGTTCGCAGCGTTAGACGGGGGGCGGTGGTGGTTCGAACGGCCGGGCCAAGTCGCTACCCCCCCCCCCACACCGCTCAATATATTACGTAGCCCCCCCCCCCCACCGCTCAATATATTACGTAGACACACGGTGACGGATGAAGATCTGCTTACAATATACAAAGACGAAAATCACCCCCCCCCCACCTCTCCCCGCCCTATAGCCCTGAACAGACCGTTGTGGCAAGTGGTGTTAGCGAGCACACGCACGTACGAGCACGCACATGCACGCGCGCACGCAGGCACACACACACGCACACACTCACACACGCACACACACACACACACGCACACACACGCACGCACACACACACACGCACACACACACACACGCACACACACACACGCACACACACACACGCACGCACACACACACACGCACACACACACACACACGCACACACACACACGCACACACACACACGCACACACACGCACACACACACACGCACACACGCACACACACGCACACACACGCGCACACACACACACACGCACACACACGCACGCACACACACGCACACACACACACGCACACACACGCACGCACACACACACACACACACGCACACACACACGCACACACACGCACGCACACACACGCACACACACACACACGCACACACACACACGCACACACACACACGCACACACACACACGCACACACGCGCACACGTGCACGCAGGCACGCACGCAACGCCCGTTCGGCGGCTTGATAGTTTTAAGTCTCACTTCGTAAAAGTTTTCACCGTCAAAGTAGTGAAGATGTCCCTCCCCCCCCGTGTCCCCGGGGGAAACGTTACAGGGGTGGCTGGGGTGGGCGAAGGGACGGAGGGAGGGAACGGGCGGCTTGGGGGGGAGGGGGGAGGGGGGAGGGGGGTCCCACATCCCCTCGGCACCTCTCACTTCCTGCCGCTGAGTATGGCCCAGACGAGGATGACTATGAGCAGGGCCATTAGGATGGTGAGGATCACGGTGATCACGACCATCCCTCCAGAGCGGCCTCCAGGCGGAAGGGGGATGTCACCGCGCGGAAAGCCTGGGGACGGGGGGGGGGCGAGCGGGGAACGGGGGGGGGAGATCGCACCGTGGAAGGGGTGTTACATTTACATTCGTCATTGTGACGACATGGGATCTACGTAGACTTCTATGGAGCTCAAAGTCCATACCGTGTGAACCCATGAGGTTAACCCCGTTGATCTCGTGCAGGGAAATTGGGTTTTCAGGTCCATACGTGGCGCAGCCGTTTCGGTATGGGCAGAGTTTTTTTGTCTATCTGTCCGTGTTTCTCCCTTGCGATGGGACTTTTGTAGGATGAACGTTGAGATTTTTAATGTCACGGGGTGACCAATAAGTTCTGAATTGGTCTGTAATAAGGGACTAAGGGGTCGACAGGTATGCATCTGTGACCAAAAGGAAAAGCGCTTCAAAGCGCATCGGATTTTTCTCCGGGATAAATGAAGATTCTGAATTGTGATTCTGAATTGCCTCTCCAAATCATTCTACGGAGAGACGCAGAATAATAAAGCATCATCGTGCAAACTCCGGTCATCAGACTCGCAACAACAGCGGCTTTTGGCACTGATAAGGGGATCACAGGTATGATAGTTTAACACTCTATAGGACACGGCCTAATATAGGTTTTACATAAGATCCGAAAGAAGATCACCACCCCCCCCCCCGTAGACTAAAAGGGTTTGGGCAGCAGAGGGCAGTGCAACGTACTCTATTGCTGACGTGCAGGTTTTTTTTTCTTCCGATTCCGTTTCCGATGACGTACGCGTGAGTCACGACGTGTTAGTCACGAGGTGCTCGTTAGTCACGACTAGCTGGTTACTCACGACGTGTTAGTCACAACGTGTTAGTCACGACGTGTTAGTCACGACTAGCTCGTTAGTCACGACGTATTAGTCACGAATTGTTAGTCACGACTAGCTGGTTAGTCACGACTAGCTCGTTAGTCACGACTAGCTCGTTAGTCACGACGTGTTAGTCACGACTTGTTAGTCACGACTAGCTCGTTAGTCACGACTAGCTCGTTAGTCGCGACGTGTTAGTCACGACTAGCTCGTTAGTCACGACTAGCTCGTTAGTCACGACGTGTTAGTCACGACTTGTTAGTCACGACTAGCTCGTTAGTCGCGACGTGTTAGTCACGACTAGCTCGTTAGTCACGACTAGCTCGTTAGTCACGACGTGTTAGTCACGACTTGTTAGTCACGACTAGCTCGTTAGTCACGACTAGCTCGTTAGTCGCGACGTGTTAGTCACGACTAGCTCGTTAGTCACGACTAGCTCGTTAGTCACGACGTGTTAGTCACGAGGTAGGTGTAAGTAAGTGTAAGTTGCGACGTCCACTGTGGGCGGCATGGACGATGCCGTGATATTTTTTTTGGCTGCCTTCCGTATACGAATCGCAAACCTCTACAAGAAGCGGCCAAGGATTTCTGCTGCTGTTGCGCCATGTCACCGCAGCCCGCGTCTTATTGCGTTCTCCGTTGCTGTGTAAACCCTTGTATGGCAGAGTGGATGGGAAATGCTGCCTCCTGTTGCGTGGATGACAGGTCACTTGAAGAAGAAGGCATTTCAGAGGTAGCTCTGTGATATCCACTTCCGCGGACCGTTCTACGTGCACCAGAGGTAGCTCTGTGATATCCACTTCCGCGGACCGTTCTGTGTGCACCAGAGGTAGCTCTGTGATATCTACTTCCGCGGACCGTTCTGTGTGGACCAGAGGTAGCTCTGTGATATCCACTTCCGCGGACCGTTCTGTGTGGACCAGATGTAGTTCTGTGATATCCGCTTCCGCGGACCGTTCTGTGTGGACCAGAGGTAGCTCTGTGATATCCACTTCCGCGGACCGTTCTGTGTGCACCAGAGGTAGTTCTGTGATATCCACTTCCGCGGACCGTTCTGTGTGCACCAGAGGTAGCTCTGTGATATCTACTTCCGCGGACCGTTCTGTGTGGACCAGAGGTAGCTCTGTGATATCCACTTCCGCGGACCGTTCTGTGTGGACCAGAGGTAGTTCTGTGATATCCGCTTCCGCGGACCGTTCTGTGTGGACCAGAGGTAGCTCTGTGATATCCACTTCCGCGGACCGTTCTGTGTGCACCAGAGGTAGTTCTGTGATATCCACTTCCGCGGACCGTTCTGTGTGCACCAGAGGTAGCTCTGTGATATCCGCTTCCGCGGACCGTTCTGTGTGCACCAGAGGTAGTTCTGTGATATCCGCTTCCGTGGACCGTTCTGTGTGCACCAGAGGTAGCTCTGTGATATCCGCTTCCGCGGACCGTTCTGTGTGCACCAGAGGTAGTTCTGTGATATCCGCTTCCGTGGACCGTTCTGTGTGCACCAGAGGTAGCTCTGTGATATCCGCTTCCGCGGACCGTTCTGTGTGCACCAGAGGTAGTTCTGTGATATCCACTTCCGCGGACCGTTCTGTGTGCACCAGAGGTAGCTCTGTGATATCCACTTCCGCGGACCATTCGCTAACACAGGGAGCGCTGAACTGCTCTGCTCTCTCGATTGAAAACCCATTTCTTTCAAACCGCTTCTTCTTCTTGTTGTTGTTGTGTTTAGTTTGGTGTCCTTCCAACCCCGCACCTCCGATTGGTACTGTGGGGCTACGTACGGTGGAGCAAGAATTTCAACGTACGTACAGCACGTACAATCACACATTCCAAACGGAATCTCCATCTGGTGACGGAACGACGATGATCGACCGCACGGTCTGGTTGAGTTTGGGCGTGACGGTGACACACAAACAACAACAACAGTGACACACAAACAACAACAACAACAGTGACACACAAACAACAACAACAGTGACACACAAACAACAACAACAACAGTGACACACAAACAACAACAACAACAGTGACACACAAACAACAACAACAACAGTGACACACAAACAACAACAACAGTGACACACAAACAACAACAACAACAGTGACACACAAACAACAACAACAGTGACACACAAACAACAACAACAACAGTGATGCGCTTCTTACGTGTCGAGAACGTGCTGGCCTGGGCAGACCAGCCGAGCTGTTTTGCAGCGAGTTGTCCAACATAGAGAATGGCATTTACCCTGTCAAACACACACACACGGACACGGTTAGCTCCACCATGTGACCACCAAACACCACACCATCAACAACAACATCCACCATGTTACCACCAACCCCCACAAGCAACATCACCAACACCATCACCAACAACAACCACAACACCAACCATTGCACCATCAACAACAACAACAACAACCGCCGTCCACCACCAAGTGGCGGTGACGTCACCACCGCTCTACCATTACCACCACAACCACCACCAACCACCACGAGTGGTCAGGGAGTAGCCCTGACCACTCGTGTAAGATTTATCGCAAACCTTTATGACTTGCGCGTGTGCGTATTACATCTTATGCGGGGGGGGGGGGGGTGGCTGGGCAGGTTAAGACAACGATTAATCGGAAACCAAACACGTGACTCTTTTTGCCACAACGTTGTAAGATCGTTCTGCATCTCTGGGACCCATCACCCCCACCCCAACACCCCCCCCTCCCCACGCCACCCCCAACACCCCCCCCCCCTCAGACACCCCCCTCCCCACACCACCCTCAACACCCCCCCCTCACACACCCCCCTCCCCACCCCCACCCCAACACCCCCCCCCTCCCCACACCACCCCCAACACCCCCCCCCCCCTCAGACACCCCCCTCCCCACACCACCCCCACACCCGTCCAACTCCCCCCCCTCCGACACCCCCCCAACACCACTCCCCCCCTCTCCGACCCCCCCTCACACCCCACCCAACCCCCCCCCCCCCCCGCCAGCCCCTGTCACCTGTACTGGGTGCCGTTGAGGAGGGGAGGGTTGCACTCGGCGATGACTGTGGGGGGCTGTGGAGTCGAGGTGCACGTCTGGAGGCTTTCGGTGTTGGCGCCCAGCCGGTACACCGAGTCCATGTTGGAGCCCGGATTGCAGGGTGGCACGGCAAACTTGTCCACCATGTACACGCCGTTAGGGAAGGTGGTGTCGGTGGTGATCGTTGGGGCTGGCGCACCATTGGACAGGGGACAGAGATAAAGATCGTCACCCCAGGGTAGCGTTTAGGGGATTGTCGTCGGGGGGCATAGGAACGAGCAGCATCGGTGCCTATGAAGGCCACCACGATGGCACACGAGTGGGCACCTGGGCCAACTATCCCACACATTACACACACCACTAACCCCAAACAATATCACTATTTATACCTCGTATACAATACCTATTTATACCTCTTACACTGTCCATAACATTACACACACCACTAACCCCAAACAATATCACTATTTATACCTCGTATACAATACCTATTTATACCTCTTACACTGTCCCTAACATTACACACACCACTAACCCCAAACAATATCACTATTTATACCTCGTATACAATACCTATTTATACCTCTTACACTGTCCCTAACATTACACACACCACTAACCCCAAACAATATCACTATTTATACCTCGTATACAATACCTATTTATACCTCTTACACTGTCCATAACATTACACACACCACTAACCCCAAACAATATCACTATTTATACCTCGTATACAATACCTATTTATACCTCTTACACTGTCCATAACATTACACACACCACTAACCCCAAACAATATCACTATTTATACCTCGTATACAATACCTATTTATACCTCTTACACTGTCCATAACATTACACACACCACTAACCCCAAACAATATCACTATTTATACCTCGTATACAATACCTATTTATACCTCTTACACTGTCCATAACATTACACACACCACTAACCCCAAACAATATCACTATTTATACCTCGTATACAATACCTATTTATACCTCTTACACTGTCCATAACATTACACACACCACTAACCCCAAACAATATCACTATTTATACCTCGTATACAATACCTATTTATACCTCTTACACTGTCCATAACATTACACACACCACTAACCCCAAACAATATCACTATTTATACCTCGTATACAATACCTATTTATACCTCTTACACTGTCCATAACATTACACACACCACTAACCCCAAACAATATCACTATTTATACCTCGTATACAATACCTATTTATACCTCTTACACTGTCCATAACATTACACACACCACTAACCCCAAACAATATCACTATTTATACCTCGTATACAATACCTATTTATACCTCTTACACTGTCCATAACATTACACACACCACTAACCCCAAACAATATCACTATTTATACCTCGTATACAATACCTATTTATACCTCTTACACTGTCCATAACATTACACACACCACTAACCCCAAACAATATCACTATTTATACCTCGTATACAATACCTATTTATACCTCTTACACTGTCCATAACATTACACACACCACTAACCCCAAACAATATCACTATTTATACCTCGTATACAATACCTATTTATACCTCTTACACTGTCCATAACATTACACACACCACTAACCCCAAACAATATCACTATTTATACCTCGTATACAATACCTATTTATACCTCTTACACTGTCCATAACATTACACACACCACTAACCCCAAACAATATCACTATTTATACCTCGTATACAATACCTATTTATACCTCTTACACTGTCCATAACATTACACACACCACTAACCCCAAACAATATCACTATTTATACCTCGTATACAATACCTATTTATACCTCTTACACTGTCCATAACATTACACACACCACTAACCCCAAACAATATCACTATTTATACCTCGTATACAATACCTATTTATACCTCTTACACTGTCCATAACATTACACACACTACTAACCCTTACCCCTAAACTACTATCACTATTTATACCTCTTACACTGTCCCTAACATTACACACACTACTAACCCTTATCCCTAAACTACTATCACTATTTATACCTCTTACACTGTCCCTAACATTACACACACTACTAACCCTTACCTCTAAACTACTATCACTATTTATACCTCTTACACTGTCCCTAACATTACACACACTACTAACCCTTACCCCTAAACTACTATCACTATTTATACCTCTTACACTGTCCCTAACATTACACACACTACTAACCCTTACCCCTAAACTACTATCACTATTTATACCTCTTACACTGTCCATAACATTACACACACTACTAACCCTTACCCCTAAACTACTATCACTATTTATACCTCTTACACTGTCCATAACATTACACACACTACTAACCCTTACCCCTAAACTACTATCACTATTTATACCTCTTACACTGTCCATAACATTACACACACTACTAACCCTTACCCCTAAACTACTATCACTATTTATACCTCTTACACTGTCCATAACATTACACACACTACTAACCCTTACCCCTAAACTACTATCACTATTTATACCTCTTACACTGTCCATAACATTACACACACTACTAACCCTTACCCCTAAACTACTATCACTATTTATACCTCTTACACTGTCCATAACATAGACACACCACTAACCCCAAACACTATCACTATTTATACCCCAAACAATATCACTATTAATACCTCTTATACTTTCACTATTTATACCTCTTATACTATCCTTAATATTAGACACATCACTAACCCTAACTACTATCACTATTTATACCTCTTATACTATCCCTAACATAAACACACCACTAACCCTTACCCCAAACAATATCACTATTTATACCCCTACCATTACACACACCACTAACCCCAAACAATATCACTATTTACACCTCTAACAATATCACTATTTATACCCCAAACACTATCACTATATATACCTCTTATACTATCCCTAACATAAACACACCACTAACCCTTACCCCAAACAATATCACTATTTATACCCCTAACAATATCACTATTTATACCCCTAACATTACACACACCACTAACCCCAAACAATATCACTATTTACACCTCTAACAATATCACTATTTATACCCCAAACACTATCACTATATATACCTCTTATACTATCCCTAACATAAACACACCACTAACCCTTACCCCAAACAATATCACTATTTATACCCCTAACAATATCACTATTTATACCCCTAACATTACACACACCACTAACCCCAAACAATATCACTATTTACACCTCTAACAATATCACTATTTATACCCCAAACACTATCACTATATATACCTCTTATACTATCCCTAACATAAACACACCACTAACCCATACCCCAAACAATATCACTATTTATACCCTAACAATATCACTATTCATACCCCTAACATTACACACACCACTAACCCCAAACAATATCACTATTTATACCCCTAACAATATCACTATTTATACCCCTAACATTACACACACCACTAACCCCAAACAATATCACTATTTATACCCCAAACATTACACACACCACTAACCCTTACCCCCAAAACTCACTATTTATACCCCTAACATTTTGATTTAAAGCTTTCGTGACTGCAGTGATTCATATTCTTAGCTCTTTCGGTAAAGTCACGTTGAAGGGAAACAATAAAATAATAAAATACATATAAAACAATAAAAATTCTCACGACGTTTCGACTATAACACAAACGGTCATCATCAGGTGTGAAAACCAGCAACAAGAAACATTTGAAAGAAGTGGCGGTTTGCATTCATTTATTTTTAAACGGTGTTTGTATTTTTTTATTTTTTTAAAAACGTTAGCACCACGGGCAGCGATTTGACAGTTTGTTTAGAAGGACGAGTCCATCTATGTTCTGAAAAGAGGAGGGGGGAGACGAAAAATTAATGTATGCTATCTGAAAGCCACTGTAAGCATGAACAATCAATTAAGACCTGAAATGGTTTATCAAATCCTTCCAATGGTTGCTAAGCCAGAATCCATCTTCTCGGTTGAAATTGTCTCTGTGCTTGTATATGTGGATAGCCTCATGAACGAATCTCTCATGGTAGCCAGATGGCTTACAAAGAACCTCTGTCTTGGAGAAGTCAATGTCATGTGAGCCTACTGAATTATAACAATGATCTGCCACGGCCGAGGTGTTGGTCCTGCCGTGTCAGACCTTAAACACACCTGATGATGCTTGCTTGTGTTGCAGTTGAAACGTCGTGAGAATTTTATTGTCTTATATTTTTATTATTTTATTGTTTCCCTTCTACGTGACTTTACCGAAAGAACCAAGAATATGAATCCCTGCAGTCACGAAAGCTTTAAATCAAAAAATAGTTTACGTTCATGGTTTAGGTTTTTAATTCTTACCGATGTCGGATTTGCTCGCCACGATCATGATCTGGTCCACATTCTGGTCGATGACCTGCAAGCAGTTGGGGATTTTGAAGGTGAGCGAGCTGTAGCTGTACGCCGCCCGGTAGTAAGACGTATTCGCAATGACCATCGGACGTCCTGCGACCACAAACACCGACCATAACAGAAGAAAGCAGCGGACAAAAAGACGTCTCCGTTAGACTCTTAGATGCACGTTATTGTTTTAGCATTTGTCCGATGTCGCTCAGACTTTGTGGAACTATGGTTCGCAGCGTCGCATATCCGACCAGTCGGCTCGTCGCCTGACCCGCCCACACTCACACAGGTCCGGTGTTTTGCAAAAATGAAGTAATTTTGCTATGAGCGTTGACACGATCTACTGTGTATACCCCAGGCCCTAGCGAGTCAGGATATGTACAAAGTGGTGAAGAGCAGTCGTTTTTCGGTTTCAGATACAGGTCTCAAAAACACGATCCATAGATTAAAACAGAGCCCCACTTATATAGTGTCCACAGATTAACATAGCACCCATAGATATATATGGGACCCAATGACCCATACACTAACATAGGACCAATCGATATACACGGGACCCAATGATCCATATACTAACATAGGACCAATCGATATATATCAGGGACCCATTGACGAACATATGATGAAAAGATATACATGGGACCCAATGACCTATAGACTAACATAGAACCCAAAGACATACATGGGACCCAATGACCCATAGACATACATACGACCAATAGACATACATACGACCCATAGACATACATAGAACCCATATACATACATAGGTTCCACTGGCCAATAGACTAACATAGGACCCATACGGAATTATATAGTACCAATTGACTTTCATAGGACCTTTATACTTTCATATAACCCATAGCCTAATATATGATCCATAGTCCTAGATGGAGCTCATAGTCTAACATTGTATAAGACCCATAGACAGTCCATTAGAATAATAATTCCATGTATATTGTCTTTTCATCAAGGATCTCAAAGTGCTGTACAGAACACAGCAGTAGCACACTCAGAATAAAAATAATTATATTAGAAATACATTTACTAAATGAACTAAAAGTTTAACAAGCGGACGCGTGTATGAATACGTTTTAAGACCAATATTTTTTTTAGATGACTCAGAGCGATCCCTCTGATGTCTCGTGGAAGAGCGTTCCTTAGCCTGGGGGCTACGCAGAGAAACATCTCGGTCACTCACAGAGCGAAGAAGCCTCGACCTGGGAATGCAGAGAAAAGATCTGCACCCCCCACATCTTATGGACCTTGAGGGGGATGTATGGGTGCAGGCGTGTCAATGATGTAGGCTGGGGCATCAAGATGGTCCATCGCTTTGTTGAGGTGACAAGAGGAATTCAAACTGGATTCTACGTGCGACTGGAAGCCAATCAGTTTATTTTCAGTTTCAGTTGATTTATATCGGTATAGCCCTGTGAGCCATTCGGCTCGTGAATCAGGTGCAACCACAACAAACAAAAAAACAAAAACACGAACAAGAAAAACATCTTAAAGTGACTTTGTGTGACTGCAAACAGAAAATCCATGAAAAAAAACAGCAAAATATTCCAGAAAAATCACCGTACACCAACGCTGTGTGCAAAACATCCCAGTGGGATGCAAGTCAAACAACAACAACAACAACAACCACAAGAAAACTTAGATTAAGGCCATCAGTCTAACTCCGTACTACAACAAAACAAACATGTCCAAACCAAAAAAACTTTTCGAAATCACCAAAAAATAAAGCCATAATTGCAACGTAACAATGCAGGGAGGGCTGACACGGGCGTAATACAATGTGAAGGAGGTGTTCTGATTAACACTATTTAGCAGCCGCATTCTGAACACGCTGCAAATTTAAAAAGGTTAACATTAAATCCTAAACAGCTCCCCCCCTCCCTCCCCCATAGACTAATAGGGTTTGGACAGCAGAGGGCAGTGCAAAGCGGCCAATTGTTGTACAGGGCGCTTCAAAAACATGTTAACACTCCTGAGAATTTGCTACAGCGGCACAAGAAGTGCGCTGGCTCGGGGCTTTGGAGACCACCTGGGGAAGATTCCAGGCACGCGTTGACAACGATGGCGAACACGTGCGAGACTCTTCGGCCTTTTAAAGCTATTGACATTACATTGGTTATTATGTTAGTGTATTATTCGTTCTTTTTCCATGAAAAACGATAGTCCCATTTCTTCCTGCCTCAGCAGTCCGCCTGCTGTATTTTCTTCACCTGAAGACGATTGCTCGCTTGTATTGCGATCGAAACGGCGTGATTTTTTCCGTATTATTTTATTATTTTCACACGCTTTTTATGAACTCACTCTGTCTGCCGCTGTTGTTGTATTCTCAAATCTTGTAACACAATTTTAACCCACTTCCCAATGTGGTATCGACTCCAAACTTGGTATACTTATATTTTGATTTAAAGCTTTCGTGACTGCAGTAATTCATATTCTTAGTTTTTTCGGTAAAGTCACGTTGAAGGGAAACAACAAAATAATAAAATATATAAAACAATAAAAAATAAAATAATATGTAAAAAACAATAAAAATATAAAAACAATAAAAAAATAATAAAAATATAATAAAAAAATATAATAAATAAATATGCTGTTTTCCTTCAACGTGACTTTGGTATACTTATGTCATACTATATTCTATCATAAAATATTTTTTTAAAAATCTATATTTTTAAACATTATTTTGTATATGCTATGTTTCTGCTTGGGTCTAATTGTCCACGCTCAACTGACGTTGGCTGTAATTGGCCCACGGTCCCCTTACGTTGTGGCGAGCTTCGGGGCCCACTTCCTGGAGTCGTGGAGTTCTGACATTACTAGTAGGGTACCATTAAAGCGTGTTTTTAAAATATTACTTATTCCATTAAAAACGATAGTCCCATTTCTTCCTGCCTCAGCAGTCCGCCTGCTGTAGTTTTTCACCTGAAGACGATTGCTTTTGGGTTGCGGTCGAAACGTCGTTATTTTTTATTACTTCATTATTTTTCTATCTACGTGACTTGACTGAAAGACCCAAAGAATATGAGTCCCGTAAAAGTTAACAATTTTTCGAAGCACCCTGTACATTACATCTAGACTCCACATTACGTCTAGGCTGTTATTGATTGGCTTATGCAGCTAGCCAAGGACGCTAGGTTTAGTGATGTGTGTTGTGTGTGTGTCGCTATTCTAAACCTTGAATCACATTTGTTGGGAAAACGGTTGCTTTGTTTATATAGCATTGTTTTAGTAAGTTTTAGAGGGGCTTGGTTTGGTTTGGCCCGATTTTTTTATTTAGTATAGATTTATACTTAAAATTTCGATCTGTATTGTATAATGATTGTTATTGGGATCTAACATCGACATGGAATTGTTTGCATTTTTTGTACGCAGCATGGACCGGTTGTGCTTTTTTTTCTGTAGGATTTTATCGTTTACGTACGTGCCGATGTTTAGATTTGTGTACAATTAATTGTAGGTGTATCTTGTTAATTGTATTGTTTGTTGCGGTTGAACCCAAATCAAGAGCCGAATGGCTCACAGGGTAAATCCGAATAACTGATCCACATCTGTGCTCCCTGCCTTTCATCAATTCACACCGAGCATCGCGGTGAAGTATGGTCAAATACCGGGACTAGCCATCATCCAGCAGCGGATTAAAGCGAGCTGTGTAGCGTACTGAAGGCGACATTGCCCTGAGGTTCCAAGTCACCGCAATTCAAACTTACAGAATTACTAATTGACAACAATAGGCCTGCATCGATCCAGACCCTTACGCCTGCTGCTGCTGTATATTTGGAGTTTGCGTGTCTCACTCTCTCTCATCATCATCATCATCACGATGGCTAGGAGATGTTAACTACCTCGCCTGGTATACAGGAGGTAGCGGTGGGTTCGATCCAGACCCTTACACTTACTGCTGCTGCTGTATATTTGGAGTTTGCGTCTCACTCTCTCTAATCATCATCATCATCACGATGACTAGGAGATGTTAACTACCTCGCCTGGTATGCAGAAGGTCGTGGGCTCGATACAGACCCTTACGCTATGACATGTTAACTACCACGCCTGGTATACAGGAGGTCGTGGGTTCGATCCAGACCCTTATGCCTGCTGCTGCTGCTGTATATTTGGAGTTTGCGTGTCTCACTCTCTCTAATCATCATCATCATCATCACGATGGCTAGGAGATGTTAACTACCTCGCCTGGTATGCAAGAGGTAGTGGTGGGTTCGATCCAGACCCTTACACTTACTGCTGCTGCTGTATATTAGGAGTTTGCGTGTCTCACTCTCTCTAATCATCATCATCATCACGATGGCTAGGAGATGTTAACTACCTCGCCTGGTATACAGGAGGTCGTGGATTCGATCCAGACCCTTACGCTATGAGATGTTAACTACCTCGCCCGGTATACAGGAGGTCGTGGGTTCGATCCAGACCCTTACACCTACTGCTGCTGCTGTATATTTGGAGTTTGCGTGTCTCACTCTCACTATCTCGATCTCCCCGTGGTGTTCACATCGATTTTTCTCCAGTTTTGTTTCTTCCCCCTCCACATGTTTTTAGCATCAACATGACCACGCCTTTCGTCGACTTCAGCAGTCGTTGTTTGTGCGTTGCGCCCGGAACGTCGTGATTCAATTGATCTTATTTTGTTCTACCTACTACGGGGCTTTACCGAAAGAATCAAAAGATCCATGCAGTCACGGAAAACTTCAAATCTAGATTGAGTATGTTTTATTACCCCCCTTTGTCTGACATATAAATCAAAACTTGCACGAACCACACACGGTGCTTGTGACAACATGATCATGCGTGCTCTTATTGACCTCCGATAATAATTACGAGCAGCGTATTTGACGAGATATACGTTTAAGCGAAGTACTATGTAATGATTATGATTAATCGATTTGTAACGACGACTTCACACCAGACGTGATGGTCGCACTCCGTCTAAGCGACCAAACAAAAAAAAGATCTTAAAATTAAACAACAAAAAAGTAAATATATATTTATTTAATTCTAATAATAATAATCAACCGTACAGGCTTATAAGACGCAACTTTAACAATTAGCCCTCGTTACAAGGAGGTGAGGGAGAGCGTTATTCTTACTAGCTGGAGAAATAGTCGCTCGGTGTTAAGTTGTTAAACTCTTATTTCGATGAGGTAACTCTGTGGGTTAAGCTTTAAACACTTTATTTGTGTTATGTTGTTAAACTCTTATTTAGATGAGGTAACTGTGGGTTAAGTTTTAAACACTTTATTTTTGTTATAAGTTGTTAAACTCTTATTTAGATTAGGTAACTGTGGGTTAAGCTTTAAACACTTTATTTTTGTTATAAGTTGTTAAACTCTTATTTAGATGAGGTAACTGTGGGTTAAGCTTTAAACACTTTATTTTTGTTATAAGTTGTTAAACTCTTATTTAGATGAGGTAACTGTGGGTTAAGATTTAAACACTTTATTTTTGTTACAAGTTGTTAAACTCTTATTTAGATTAGGTAACTGTGGGTTAAGCTTTAAACACTTTATTTTTGTTATAAGTTGTTAAACTCTTATTTAGATGAGGTAACTGTGGGTTAAGCTTTAAACACTTTATTTTTGTTATAAGTTGTTAAACTCTTATTTAGATGAGGTAACTGTGGGTTAAGATTTAAACACTTTATTTTTGTTACAAGTTGTTAAACTCTTATTTAGATGAGGCAACTCTGTGGGTTAAGCTATAAACACTTTATTTTTGTTATAGGTTTTAAACACTTTATTATTTTGATTTAAAGCTTTCGTGACTGCAGGGATTCATATTCTTAGTTATTTCGGTAAAGTCACCACCACGTAGAAGGGAAACAATCAAATAATAAAAAATATAAAACAATAAAATTATCACGACGTTTCGACTGCAACACAAGAAGCAATCATCATCAGGTGTGAAAACCACAGCAAGAACATAAAAAAACACATTTATTATTGTTTGTTATAAGTTTTAAACACATTATTATTTGTTATAAGTTTTAAACACTTTTATAATTATTTTGTTATAAGCTTTAAACACTTTTATAATTATTTGTTATAAGTTTTAAACACTTTTATATTTATTTGTTATAGGTTTTAAACACTTTAATAATTATTTGTTATAAGCTTTAAGCACTTTATTATTTGTTATAAGTTTTAAACACTTTATTATTTGTAATAAGTTTTAAACACTTTAATAATTATTTGTTATAAGTTTTAACCACTCACCAACGTCTGGGATCTGGGCCGATGCCATCAACCAACAGAAGCTCGACCCCAGCACCAAGTTGAGGAGAAGTTTTCCCGCCATTATTTGTGGGTTCTTCCTCCTCAGCTTCTTGTCAACGATTTTCTTTTTAAATGTATACGATAGACGGATAGATATATTTTTAAAGAGTATAATACTCGAAACGTAATCGAACGCGGCTATCTGTACTTTGTGTGTGAAAAATAAGAAAAAAAAACTACGATTAAAACTTCGACTGAAATTTTTTTTATCCGTGAGGTAAAAAATAAAATTAATTTCCTCTCAAGAGAGACTCGCAAACGCCGTTCAGTTAAAGAGTTTAAAAGGCTCGGGTTATGAAGTGGCACAGCTCGGGGTAGTAGGCAGGGTTTGAAATATTTAAATATATATTTCGTAAACGTCTAAAATAACACGCATTGGTCCGGTAGGACAGGTTTGTGGCTTCAGGTTTGTTAAAGCTGTCGTCTTTATTTATTTATTTATATCACACTTGTATTTTGTGTTAATCACTGAGATGCAATGTGATCTTAGCACAACCACGGCACAGGTTTTGCAATGGCTTTGGAATGTGGGTGTGTTAAGTGTACTTTTAAAAAAAAATATTTACTTGAGTGCAAAATTATATACAGTACGTGATTGTGTGTGCTAAGTATTGTTTTTGTCGTATGTATGTGTGTATCTGTGTGTCTTTGTGTGTAAATGGGTATCTTTGTGTGTAAGTGTGTATCTGTGTATATCTGTGTGTCTTTGTGTGTAAGTGGGTATGTGTATTTGTGTGTCTGTGTGTATCTGTGTGTCTTCTTGTGTAATTATGTATCTGTGTCTTTGTGTGTAAGTGGGTATATTTGTGTGTAAGTGGGTATGTGTGTGGGTATCTGTGTATATGTGGGTATCTGTGTGTGTATGTGGGCCTGTGTATCAGGTATCTGTGTATGTGGGTGTCTGTGTGTATGTGGGTCTGTGTATCAGGTATCTGTGTATATGTGGGTATCTGTGTGTGTATGTGGGCCTGTGTATCAGGTATCTGTATGTATGTGGGTGTCTGTGTGTATGTGGTATCTGTGTGTGTATGTGGGTGTCTGTGTGTGTATGTGGGTCTGTGTATCAAGTATCTGTGTGTATGTGGGTGTATGTGGGTCTGTGTGTGGGTATCTGTGTGTATGTGGGTGTCTGTGTGTGTATGTGGGTCTGTGTGTCAGGTATCTGTGTGTATCTGTGTGTGTATGTGGGTATCTGTGTGTGTATGTGGGTCTGTCAGGTATCTGTGTGTATGTGAGTGTCTGTGTGTGTATGTGGGTCTGTTTGTTAGGTATCTGTGTGTATGTGGGTGTCTGTGTGTATGTGGGTCTGTGTTTCAGGTATCTGTGTGTATGTGGGTACCTGTGTGTGTATGTGGGTCTGTGTATCAGGTATCTGTATATGTGAGTATCTGTGTGTGTATGTGGGTATCTGTGTGTGTATGTGGGTCCCTGTTTCAGGTATCTGTGTGTATGTGGATGTGTGTGTATGTGCGTCTGTGTATAAGGTATCTGTGTGTATGTGGGTGTGTGTGTATGTGCGTCTGTGTATAAGGTATCTGTGTGTATGTGGGTACCTGTGTGTGTATGTGGGTCTGTGTGTCAGGTATCTGTGTATATGTGGGTATCTGTGTGTAAGTGGGTATGTGTGTGGGTATCTGTGTGTGTATGTGGGTGTCTGTGTGTGTATGTGGGTCTGTGTGTGTATGTGGGTGTCTGTGTGTGTATGTGAGTCTGTGTGTCAGGTATGTGGGTGTCTGTGTGTGTATATGGGTCTGTGTATCAGGTATCTGTGTGTATGTGTGTGTGTGTATGTGGGTCTGTGTGTCAGGTATGTGGGTGTCTGTGTGTGTATGTGGGTCTGTGTGTCAGGTATGTGGGTGTCTGTGTGTGTATGTGGGTCTGTGTGTCAGGTATGTGGGTGTCTGTGTGTGTGTATGTGGGTCTGTGTGTCAGGTATGTGGGTGTCTGTGTGTGTATGTGGGTCTGTGTGTCATGTATGTGGCTGTCCTTGTGTGTGTATGTGGGTCTGTGTGTCAGGTATGTGGGTGTCTGTGTGTGTATGTGGGTCTGTGTGTCATGTATGTGGCTGTCCTTGTGTGTGTGTATGTGGGTCTGTGTGTCAGGTATGTGGGTGTCTGTGTGTGTATGTGGGTCTGTGTGTCAGGTATGTGGGTGTCTGTGTGTGTATGTGGGTCTGTGTGTCATGTATGTGGGTGTCTGTGTGTGTATGTGGGTTTGTGTGTCATGTATGTGGCTGTCTGTGTGTGTGTATGTGGGTCTGTGTGTCAGGTATGTGGGTGTCTGTGTGTGTATGTGGGTCTGTGTGTCAGGTAACGCATGCTTGACAGGTTTTGTTCGGCCGCATAGAAGGGGCATAACGGGCACGACACGGGCTGAAGAAGAGATGGAGTGATGCGGTGCGGGAGGATGTGGAGCTGAGTGGACTTGCCGATGACTGGTACTAGCGGTGTCAAGATCGGCCTCTGTGGAGGAGGCTCGTGAAGGATGCTACTGGGCAGTTGGAGGCAGTCGCCCTCCAACAACAACGGAGGGCGGAGGAGCGACGCTCACAACAACGAGCGGAGCGTCGGGCAGATAAAGCACAGCAGGTTGTTGCAGTAGGGGGTACAGCTGGTGGTGCATCTACCGGTCATCTAAGTCGGGAAACCCATGGCACCTGCTGGGTCTGTCCCCGTGACCTCATCCTGCACCTCGCCTGGCACAGTAGGGTGGTACAGCTGGTGGTGCATCTACCGGTCATCTCAGTCGGGAAACCCATGGCACCTGCTGGGTCTGTCCCCGTGACCTCATCCTGCACCTAGCCTGGCACAGTAGGGGTACAGCTGGTGGTGCATCTACCGCTCATCTCAGTCGGTCAACCCATGGCACCTGCTGGGTCTGTCCCGAGACCTCCTCCTGTCAGCAGCGTGGCCTTCGACACTTCACGTGGCCTCAAAGTGCACCTAGCCTGGCACAGGCGCCGTGGTGATGTCACCGTCACTTTGTGACGAATGGCGGGTGTTGGTGTGTGTGTGTATTACAAGTGCGTCCGTGCATGCGGGGATCGGCAGTGTAGCGGTGAGCGCACTGCCCTATGAACCCGGCTTCCTTAGTTCGATTCCAGCTCACAGGCAATACCTTTGACGATTATCTGAACCGGTCCTGGGCCTCCCCTAGGTCAATTCAGCCTCAAATGAGTACCTGGTGCGGTGTGTAAACATCACAACTAGGGAGACAAAGGCGGCCGGACGTAGTGCTGGCCACCCACCCCCTCGTGTGCCTTACCGGCCTTCATAGTTGCTACTCGCTAATGGCACTTGCTCCAACAGTCTGTTAAGGCTATACAGGGGATCTTTGTCTTTGTTGTATGTGGGTGTGTGCATGTGGATATCTGTATGGTTTACATACACACGTAAACACTGGCCCGTATTAAGTAACACATTGCATATCAATCCTGTGAGCGCTTAAAGCAGAACTATTTGTATTTGCCCAGTTGTAAGGCCCCACTGAGCTATGTAGCTATGATTTCATAAGCGATCCTGGCGATCACAAATGATAGCTCAATGCAGTGGGCTTATCATCATCACCACGTGGACAGCAATAAATACTGGAAACGCGAGAGGACCCGGAGAGAGAGACACGCAAACTCCAAATATACAGCAGGCGTTTGGGTCGGCATCGAACCCACGACCTCCTGTATACCAGGCCAGGTCATTAACATCGTGCCATAGAGAAAGGCCATTGCCTGAAACGTTTCCTCATATATAGTAAACACACACACACCGTGTTATTGACGAGTGCGTTCAGTAATGCCA
This sequence comes from Petromyzon marinus, assembly GCF_048934315.1. Classification (NCBI taxonomy): domain Eukaryota; kingdom Metazoa; phylum Chordata; class Hyperoartia; order Petromyzontiformes; family Petromyzontidae; genus Petromyzon; species Petromyzon marinus. Next base: position 797,674 of record NC_133731.1, on the reverse strand, counting down.
ATGAGGGCGCCACGATGGCTAGGAGATGTTAACTACCTCGCCTGGTATACAGGAGGTCGTGGGTTCGATCTCGACTCTGATGCCTGCTGTATATTTGGAGTTTGCGTGTCTCTCTACCCGTGGTCGCGTGGATATTTCTCCGGGTCCTCCGAGTTTTACCTCAACATTTAAAATCAACATCACACGTTAAGAGTATTTGGCTGCAATAACTTTCCACATCTTGACTTAAAGCTTTCGTGACTGCAGGAATTCATATTCTTTGGGTCTTTCGGTAAAGTCAGGTAGATAGGTTCAAAGAAAATAACAAAAAACTACGACGTTTCGATCGCAACACAAGCAATCGTCATCAGGATAATTTTTTTTAGCGGGAAAGCTGCTGAGGCAGGATGTTTTAAAGGTTTGAAATGGGTGTAGCCCAAGGGTCATAAGCGAAGTGGGCGGGGCTAGTTATGTTAATGTGAGGAATTTGCATGTCAATGTAAGATCGGAGAGTTACCTCCACGACGAAGGCATGGAGGTGGCCATTGTATTGTGAGAGATTAGCATGTCAATGTAAGATCGCAGAGCCACCGCCATATCGAGGAAAACAGGCAACGGTGGCTGTGTTAGTGAGACATTTAACTTGTTAATGTACAGACATTTAACCTGTCCATGTAAAACCAGAGAGTCGAAAATAACTAGTAACATCGGAAGGTACGATGGAAACATCATAGCCAGTTATGACTTAAACTGGTTAATAACATCCTTCCACTGATTGCTCAGTTTGTACCCATCTCGGTTGAAATTGTGTCTGTGTCTGTACATATGGATGGCTTCATAAACGAATCCACATGATGATAAGCCACTTCGTTGAGCTGTTATTTGTGATAGCCAGGCCGCTTTTGAAAAAGAGCTATGTAGCTCAGTTGTGGGGCCTTATCTGGTTAAATAAAAAATAATTTAAGAATTGCAAAATCTCGATATAAACATCTGGAATGCGCAACAGCTGAACACTCATGCCTTCAGAGCGACGAAAATAATCAATTGAAATTAAGGAGCATGCTGTTGGACATCACGAATGATAATGTTTGTATGTGTACGTTGAACTTCCTTCTCACCGTACGTAGCCAACCATGGCTAATCGGAGGTGCAGGGGAAGGACAAAAAATGATGGGTCTTTGTGTGAGCCTGTGGGTCTCTGAGTGTGCATGTATGTGTAATGACAGTGGAGTCTACATGCGGTGTGAGTGGACTAGTGGCCGCGGGAGGTAATTCTAGCTGCTCTTCACTCGGCAGCGCTCCACTCCCCCTACCCCACACCCCCCTCTCTGTCTCTTTTCCCTGGCTCTTCCCCCCTCTCTTACCTATATAGCCCCTTGTTACAGCAGCCCTTTTGCCCACTTCAGCAATTGTTTCTTGCTGTGGTTGTCCCACCTGATGACGGACGCTTGTGTTGCGCCCGAAACGTCGTGATTTAATTGATATTGTTTTATTTTATACCTACGTCACTTTACCGAAAGAACCAAAGAGTAATGACAGGGGAGTCAGCTTACTGTGCGAATGCACTAGTGGCCACGGGAGGTAATGACAGGGGTGTCAGCTGTGAGTGCGAAGGGACTGGTGGCTACGGGAATGATCGACAAGGGAGTGCGGTCAGGTGATGGAAGAGGACGTTAGAGTCTTCTGGTGGAGCGAGCGTCCAGAGTCAGCAAGAAGCGGGGCGTGGCCTCGGTCCATATCTAAGGCATATGCGCGATGGACTCGGGGCTGTTGCAGTGGGGGTCTCCGCCTGTGGCAAGTGAACGTGCCTTCAATAAAGTGCCATTTCAAGAGAAGTGGGTCAAGTCGTCTTTACATATTTGTATGTATGTTGAACTTCTTTCGCACCGTACGTAGCCAACCGTGTCAACCGGAGGTGCGGGGGGAAGGACGACAAACTGAACACATAAAGCAGTTCTAAAGAAACGAGTTTGTCAATCTCGATTATGATTTAAAAGTACACAGCTCCAGTGGGCTTACTAATATCGAAAGGAAGAGCGTTCCAGACGGCCGCACAAGCGCATCTGAAAGCGCCGCGCGATGATGATGCGGTGACGACTGTCCCAAAAGCTGCTGCTGCTGCGAGTCTGATGACCGGAGTTTGCACAATGATGCTTTATTATTTTACATCTCTTCGTAGAATGATATGGAGAGGCAATTCAGAATCATAATCAGAATCTTTATTCTGTTCACTTTGGTTAAAGATGCATACCTGTCAACCCCTTATCAGTGCCCTACTTTATTACAGACCAATTCAGAACTTATTGGTCACCCTGTGCCCCTTATAAATCTCAAAGTTCATCCTTCAAAGTCCCATCACAAGCGAGAAACACAAACAAATACACACCACTACAACACTCACCATTAGTACACTCACCACTACACTCACCACTAGTACACTCACCACTACACTCACCACTAATACATTCACCACTACTACACTCACCACTAGTACACTCACCACTACATACCTGTCAATCCCTTATTATTTCCTTATCTTAGTACAGACCAATTCAGACCTTATTGGTCACTCCATGACCCCTTCTAAATCTCAACCTTCATCCTACAATGGAGAAACACAAAAAATAGACAAAAAGTTTACGTTTGCCTGTATTGAAACAGCTGTGCGCCGTATGAACCTTAAAACTCAACTTCCCTGTACAAGAATACGGGTTAAACTGTGTGGGTTGACATGGAGATAATTGGAAATGTTGTGAATTTGCTCTCCAACACACCGGTGTGCTGTACTAGTGTAGTGACATCGCTGGATGTCACCATGCTGTAAGTGCAGTGCCGGCGTTAGAGGGGCACGGCATGTGTGTGCCGACCTGAGAGAGAGGTCGGGTAAGGCCATGGCAATCTGGTTGACCCGCGAGGACACGTGACCGGTTTGAATGACACGGGGGCCCCAAGAGGGGGCTAGGAGGGTCACGTGATTGGAACCCAGGTTCTTCCCGATAGTTTTGGAAGGGGGGCGTGGCCAAGGGGCGGAGCCGCCCACACCGCAGAGAATAAAAGCCAAGTCCCGAGAGGGGTCGGGGTTGTCCGTCCCGGGGAAGAAACCCTTCGTCTACAATCTCCATTCTACGAGTCTTCCAGCACGTGGACCCGGGCAGTATGTTGTTGGTCCCGGGTCTGTAGCAAGTAGTTACTCAAGTAACTAGTGTAGTTAGCCAGGGTGGTCACCACCCTAAGCCGTTGTGTTGTTAAGGGTGAAGTCACCCCGTTGTGTTGGAACTAAATAAATGCGCTGCATCCAAGTCTAAGAGTGTGACTCAGTTGAACCCACTACAACTGGTGCCAGAAGTGGACAAATGTTTTCATAGTGAGATAGGCCGTGTTAGGTTAGATGTTTACGCGACGCAGACAACCTACGAGGACGTTTATGGACGGCAAAGACGACGAGATAATTTTTCCCCAGACAGCCCCGGCGATGGCGACACCGGAAAAAGGGAGTGAGGTGCCGCCGGTGGAGGAGCAACGCGACGACCATCTTAGCGCCGGCTTGCCGCCGGCGGGGGAGAGTGCGCCGATCGTTCCGCGCCCGCCTTACTGAACTTCTCGAGGCCGTGGCCGCGATGGTCGCCGAGCTTGATCGTGGAGGAGAGAGCGCCGGAGCTGCGCGGAGCCGAGTCCTCCGTCACTGATTCTCGCCTTTAAGCATCGCTTCCAGACGAACTGTGATTTGGCGGGATGGACGGAGGCAGAGGAGCTGAGAGCGCTTCCCGCCGCCCTTGACGACGACGCCTTAGCGGCGTTCTGCGCCATTCCGCCGGTAGAGACGGCCACGCTTTCCTTAGGCCTTTGCCCAAATGGTGGCAATTTAAGACTCGCCGTCAAATGTTCGCCGCAAGTTTGCTGCGCGGAGGAGCGGGGAGGCCGAGACGCCCCTCGCCTTCTACAGTGCGCTGTTAGCGCTGGCAAAAGCTGCCTTCCCGAAGATGGACCACGCTGGAGTCGACTCGCTGGTCCTCGAAAGGTTGCCAACGCTGGCGAAGGATCTCAAAGTTGCAAGGTGCATCCAGGCGCAACTGCTTTTGAAACAGCACGCGGGATTGGTGGCGTGCACCGCGCCTCTTGAGACGCGTGGTGCACCCGAAGATGCGGAGCCCGTCCAAGCCTGCACTCCAAGGTGGAGGCTGGCAGGGAGATGGAATGTTGCTATGGTGACGGACAACATCGACGAGAGGGGACCTTTCCTCGTCCAGGGAGCAGCCCCGTCGTGTGCTACAACTGCGGCCTGCCGGGACACGTCTCATCGTGTTGCCACGCCCCGCGACGACGCCTCCCCGGGCCGCCGCCGTCATCCGCCCGACCATCCTCAATGCCGCTAGGCCCCAAGATGAGTCACGGCACACCACACGCTCTCGGCCCTTGCATCCACCTCACTCATCGCGTTTGAATGTTTTTTTTTATTCCCGTCGCGTATCAGGGCGTGAGGGTTCGGGTTTTGCAGGGGTCGGCTGGCCACTCTGACCGGGTCAGTGGTCGGAGTGTGCTCATAGGGTAGTTGCCGCAGCTGCGGGGTCGTCCGCTATTATTGGTATGGTACAGGGGGTGGAATTAGGATGCTCATCGATACCGGTCCATCCGCGACCATAATTTCAGAATTTATTCATAACATTTTGCCCCGAAAGGATTTGATAAACCATTTCAGGTCTTAATTGATTGTTCACGCTTACGGTGGCTTTCAGACCGCATCCATTATTTTCGTCTCCCCCCTCCTCTTTTCCGAACATAGATGGATTCGTCCATCTGAATAAACTGCCAAATCGCTCTCCGTGGTGCTTACATTAAAAAAAATTGCCACTTTTTTCAAATTTCCTTGCTGTGGTTTTCACACCTGATGATGATTGCTTGTGTTGCAGTCGAAACATCGTGAGAATTTTATTGTTTTATATTTTTATTATTTTATTGTTTTCCTTCTACGTGGTGACTTTACTGAAAGAACCAAGAATATGTACCCTATGTCCCGTCGGGGTACCGTGCTTCGCCGCAACTGGCGGCTCATTGGGCATTATTGGACAGATAACGGCAGAAGTGTGCATTGGAGATATCAAATTTATGGGACCAGTTCTTGTTTCGACGTCCCTTGCTGTTCCCTGCTTGCTTGGGACTGATTTCCTGGGGAAGATGCCCCTGAAAATGTTACCTTCGCCCACTCGATTGCATACGGCTTACGCTACGGTACAAGCGCTTGTGAGCAAAACCGTAATGATCCCTCCTGGGGCGCAAATGCTAGTGCCCTTGCGGTTGCGGAAGCCACTTGACCAGGAGGCAACTGTGGGAGGAATCCTACTAGGGCCTCCAAACAAAGCCGTTCGTGGGTTGACGTTGGTTGGCGCACCAGACCCTGGTGTCCAATGACCAGTAGCCATTCATTCAGGTCCTCAATGCGGGGTTGGATACGTCAGTCATACAGCAGGGCACCGTGCTAGCCCACGCGTCGCCCGCGCTTCGCGAGGGGAACATCGTTGGCGAAGTGGGGGCCGCGTCGGTCACGGAGCCACAGCGGCATTCCCATGAGAAGTGGATGGATGCGCTCTGCTCCGAAAACCCAGAATTGTCCGAGACTCAGAGGAAGGAGTTGCGGGCGCTTTTGCAGGAATTCTCCGACGTGTTTAGCAAAGGCAAATTCGACATCGGCCACACTACACTTTTGAGTCACCAGATCGATACGGGCAATGCTGCTCCCATCTGGCAGAACCCCTATCGGCTGAGCCCCAAAGAGAGGGACCACGTAAGGTTGGCGGTTGATGAGATGTTGGCCGCCGATATTAACTCGCCGTCCAACAGCCCGTGGGGGGCCCCGATCGTTATTGTTAAGAAGCAGGATGTTAGGTTGCACTTCTGTATCGACTTCCGCAAACTTAATAAAATGTTGGTGGCTGACGTGTACCCCCTCCCACGAATGGATGATTCCCTGGATGCTATGGAAGGGGCACATTATTATTCAACTCTTGACCTCCTATTGGGATTTTGGCAATTGCCCTTGGATGAGTCGTCTAAGCCCAAGACCGCCTTTCGCACACCACAAGGCTTATTTGAATTAATCGGCTTCCAATGGGTCTTCACTCCACTCCAGCTACATTCCAGCGGCTGATGGAACTGGTTCTAGCTGGCCTCCAGTGGGATTCGTGTCTTATAAATCTTGACGATGTTATTGTTTTTAGCCGTACATTTAAGAAACATCTGGAATGGTTACACGCTGTCTTTCTTAAAATTTGTGCGGCAAACCTCAAATTTAAACCACAGAAGTGTAATTTGTTTCAAAAATCAGTTCGGTACCTCGGCCACATAGTAAGTCAGGGATAGCAACGGACTCGGACAAAACCGCGTGCGTGTGTTCTTGGCCGACCCCCAAGTCGGTGGGGGAGGTGCGGAGGGGGGCAAAGAGGGGTCTAGGAGGGTCACGTGATTGGAACCCAGGATCTTCCCGATGGTTCTGAAAGGGGGGCGTGGCCAAGGGCGGAGCCGGCCACCCCGCAGATCTCCATTCTACGAGTCTTCCAGCACGTGGACCCGGGCAGTATGTTGTTGGTCCCGGGTCCGTAGTAAGTAGTTACTCAAGTAACTAGTGTAGTTAGCCAGGGTGGTCACCACCCTAAGCCGTTGTGTTGTTAAGGGTGAAGTCACCCCGTTGTGTTGGAACTAAATAAATGCGCTGCCTCCAAGTCTAAGAGTGCGACTCAGTTGAACCCACTACACTAGAAACGAATTGGCCACGTTCTGTTTACGTGATAAACCTTACTAATTTGCTGTTTCAGGTGATGACGGGTTTAACGACACTTTTATATTCACGCTGTCTAACACTACTACGTGTTAAACTGATGGTATGCAGAAGTTCCGAGTGTGGGTGCGGGGTGCGGGGATGGTCAGAAAAGTTTGAAATGTTTTGCATTCATGGGCGGAGACGGCCCGGCTGTGTTTGATCGTCACAATGCACCCTTTCGTCCGTCTCGCCGTTGAATCGCCGAGAGAACTTGCAGAGCGACAATCCCGATGGGGTGTTTGGTTACAACAATAACAAGAAATGCGTTCCTCCATAGAGAAGACACGCACGGACACACGCGGACACCCTCTCAAGAAACACGTTGCATGCCAACACCGTGAGCAACTTTTTATTTTTACATTTTATTTAACCAGGTAAGAAGGCCCCCCCAACTGAGCTTTGTAGGAGCTCTTTTTATTTTAAAAACGAACTCGGTTGTCACAAAATGATAGCCTCGACGAAGTGGGCTCATCATCACCGTCACTGTATGAACATTTATAGTGGGAGCTCTTAAACGCGTGACGTTGATTCTGAAACGTGGAGGGGAAAAAGCAGGGAGGACCCGGAGGAAAATCCACGCGACCACGGGGAGAGAAACATGCAAACTCAGAACGTACAGGCATCGTCAGGGTCGGGTTCGAACCCACGACCTCCTGTATACCAGGCGAGGTAGTTAACATCTCCCCATTGTGATGATGATGAGAGAGAGACACACAAACTCCAATTATACAGCAGACATCGCCAGGGTCGGGATCGAACCCACGGACCTCCTGCACACAAGGCGAGGTAGTTAACATCTCCCCATCGTGATGGTGATGATGAGAGACACAGAGAGACAAACTCCAGAAATACAACAGGCATCGTCAGGATTGTAATCGAACCCACGACTTCCTGAATACCAGGCGAGGGAGATCACATCTCCTAGAAACCGTGGCGCCCACACTTGTTGATCCAGCGGCTGCCAATCGGAAGGGTCGTGAGTTCACGTCCTGGTTGAGATGCGGGTTGACTCAGCCCATCACCTTTATCCCTCCCGCCGGGGGACGATAAACTTTCTACCCCTTTGTGGTTAAGATCCCACAGTGGTTGTTCCGATTCGTGCTCCTTTGAGCTTGACATACACGCGGACTTTTGACTACCGATGCCGTTCATGATAGGCGAGACATCAAATTGAACCAATTTAGTTCGTACTTTTTCCCAGCCAATATTTTACATTCAAACTATCCGAATGATAAACTCAGTATGGCTCGCTCCTCAATAACGCCGTGGAGACGACATTAAATAACGAATGGACGACGTTTCAGGCGATGGCCCTACTTAATGACACATTCAAATTGAGAGAAATTTCAAAGAGACGACGTTTCAGGCTATGGCCCTTCTTAATGACACATTCACATCGAGAGAAATTTTAATATATAATATCACACACACTCACACACATTCACACACTCTCACACGCACACTCACACACGCACACACTCTCACAGTCACACACACACCCACACTCTCACACACACACACTCACCTACACTCTCACACACACTCACACATTCTCACACACCCTCACACTCACATACGCACTCTCACACACATTCTCACACACTCTCAGTCACACACACACACGCACACACACTCACTCTCACACACACTCTCACACACATACTCTCACACACACTTACCCACACTCTCACACACACTTACCCACACTCTCACACACACTCACATTCTCACACACTCTCTCACACACACACTCTCACACACACCCACACTCTCACACACTCACACACACTCTCACACACTCACACACACACTCACACACACACACTCTCACACACTCTCACACACACACTCACACACACACACTCTCACACACTCACACACACTCACACACGCACACTCACACACTCCCACACACACAAGGGTGTAACCGGCAATGTTTGACTTAACGTCATGAACTTTTAAGTTCCACTTTTTTTTTTAAAGCGAGTGCCATTCTCAAAGGTCGCACTGATCAAACTATTGTTTTAACAGCATAGCCCTCGTGATGTGCCGTGGTCTATTTACTGCTGGATGAAGACACGTGATGGCTGGGCAGCGGTACCCGGTACGCAGGTCATGGGTTCAATCCCGACCCTGACGATGCCTGCTGCTGCTGCTGTATATTTGGAGTCTGCGTCTCTCTCATCATCATCAGGGTGGCTAGGAGATGTTAACTACCTCGCCTGGTACGCAGGAGTTCGTGGGTTCGATCCCGACCCTGACCACGCCTGTCTGCTGCTGCTGCTGTGTATTTGGAGGATGCGGGTTTCTCTCTCACCGTGGTCGCGTGCCATTTTTATCCGGGTCCTCCGGTTTTTTCCCCCTCCACATTTCCAATGAACATCACCACGCGTTTAGGAGTTATCTGGCTACTGTTATGAATGTCCACGCGATGATGATGATGATGAGCCCAATTCGTTGCGTTTGTATGATCTCCCCCTGTTCTACAGAGTGAGTGGAGTTTGTATGATCTCCCCCTGTTCTAGTGAGTGAGTGGAGTTTGTATGATCTCTCCCTGTTCTACAGTGAGAGTGAGTGGAGTTTGTGTGATCTCTCCCCGTTCTAGTGAGTGAGTGGAGTTTGTATGATCTCCCCCTGTTGTACAGAGTGAGTGGAGTTTGTATGATCTCCCATTTTTCTAGTGAGTGAGTGGAGTTTGTATGATCTCCCACTGTTCTAGTGAGTGAGTGGAGTTTGTATGATCTCTCCCTGTTCTACAGTGAGAGTGAGTGGAGTTTGTGTGATCTCCCCCTGTTCTAATGAGTGAGTGGAGTTTGTGTGATCTCCCCCTGTTCTAATGAGTGAGTGGAGTTTGTATGATCTCCCCCTGTTGTACAGAGTGAGTGGAGTTTGTATGATCTCCCATTTTTCTAGTGAGTGAGTGGAGTTTGTATGATCTCTCACTGTTCTAGTGAGTGAGTGGAGTTTGTGTGATCTCTCCCTGTTCTAGTGAGTGAGTGGAGTTTGTATGATCTCCCCCTGTTGTACAGAGTGAGTGGAGTTTGTATGATCTCCCACTTTTCTAGTGAGTGAGTGGAGTTTGTATGATCTCCCACTTTTCTAGTGAGTGAGTGGAGTTTGTATGATCTCTCACTGTTCTAGTGAGTGAGTGGAGTTTGTGTGATCTCTCCCTGTTCTAGTGAGTGAGTGGAGTTTGTATGATCTCCCCCTGTTGTACAGAGTGAGTGGAGTTTGTATGATCTCCCACTTTTCTAGTGAGTGAGTGGAGTTTGTATGATCTCCCACTGTTCTAGTGAGTGAGTGGAGTTTGTATGATCTCTCCCTGTTCTAGGATGAGAGTGAGTGGAGTTTGTGTGATCTCTCCCTGTTCTAGTGAGTGAGTGG
>NC_133731.1:602500-782500 GCF_048934315.1 Petromyzon marinus | reverse complement strand
TGTGTCTGTGTATGTGTCTGTGTGTGTGTCTGTCTCTGTGTGTGTCTGTGTGTGTGTCTGTGTGTGTCTGTCTCTGTGTGTGTCTGTGTGTGTGTATCTGTGTATGTGTGCGTATCTGTGTGTGTATCTGTGTGTGTGTGTGGGGGGGGGGGAGTGGTAGTGTAGTGGTTAGCGCTACGCCGCGCTACGAACCCGGTGACCAGAGTTCAATTCCCGCTCACGGCCACCACCGGTGACGATTATTTCAACCGCTCCTGGGCCTCCCCTAGGTCGACTCAGCCTCAAACGAGTAACTGCTGTGGTGTGTGAACATCGCCACTGGGGAGACAAAGGCGGCCGGGCGTGGTGGATCCAAGTCCCGGGCGAAGCCGGGTAGTCAAGCTAGTTAGATCGCGTTCAGTATAAATGTGTCGTAACCCTCCACCACCCGACACGGCCAATCAGTCAAAGATGTGTCACGTGAACAAAACGCCAACTAGCGTGACTTCTTCAGCCCACCGGTGTGTGAAGAGTGAATCCACAACACTTAGAAATTTAAGTTAGTACGACGTTTCGCTGGTAACCTTTATGATGAACGTACTCCCTCTGCCATATTTCTACGTGCGGGGGGGGGGGGGCGGAGTTGTGGGTTTCTTTTTCATTTATTTAATTCTTCCTTTCAAGAAACCATTCCACGGCTGAGCGAGACCATCGCTTGCACACTCGGCGAAGATATTCTGGCGGGCGGGCGGGCTGGCGGGCGGGGTGGAGGTGCATTTGTGGCATTCATCAAAACCTGCCACCATGTACGAATGTCACGGCCGTAAGACCCATGCTGCTTAACGCGTGTTCGTGCGGAGCTGGAAAATTGAGTTTTCAGTTCCATCCGGTGTACAGCCATTGAAACACTGGCAAAGTGCTGGGTTTATTTTGTTGTTGTTGTTGTCTATTTGCGTGTGTTTCTCCCTCGTGATAAGACTTTGTTGGAAGGACATTGAGATTTATAAGGGGTCACGGCGTGACCAATGAGGTCTGAATTGGTCTGTAATAAGATAGGGCACTTATAAAGGGGTTGACGCGTATGGTATGTTTGTGTGAGAGAGAGAGCTACATTACTCAGTGGGTGCCTTACCTGGTCAAAAGCTTGCTAAAAACCGTCTGGAATGCGCAACAGCTGAACACTCATGCGTTCAGACCGACGAAAATAGTAAATTTAAAATAAAGAGCACGCTCTTTGACATCGCCAGCGATTATGATTTGTACGTGTACTTTGAACTTCTTTCGTCCTGTACCGAGCCAACCGTGGCGAATCGGAGGTGCTGGGGGAAGCACAGCAAACTATGGGTCTCTGTGTGGGTCTATGGGTCACTGTGTGTGAGTCTGTGGGTCTCTGTGTGAGTCTATGGGTCTCTGTGTGGGTCTATGGGTCACTGTGTGTGAGTCTGTGGGTCTCTGTGTGAGTCTGTGGGTCTCTGTGTGGTCTATGGGTCTCTGTGTGTGAGTCTGTGGGTCTCTGTGTGAGTTTATGGGTTACTGTGTGAGTCCATGGGTCTATGTTCGAGTCTATGGTTCTCTGTGTGTGAGTCTATGGTTCTCTGTTTGTGTGTGGAGCGTGAGTGTGTGTGGAGCGTGCGTGTGAGTGTGTGTGTGTTTGTGTGTGGAGCGTGAGTGTGGGTGTGTCTTTATTTGTGTGTGTGGAGCGTGAGTGTGTGTGTGGAGCGTGAGTGTGTGTGTGAGTGTGTGTGTGCAGCGTGTGTGAGTGTGTGTGGAGCGTGAGTGTGTGTTTGTGTGAGTGTGTATGAGTGTGTGTTTGTGTGTGTGTGGAGCGTGACTGTGTGTGTTTGTGTGTGTGGAGCGTGAGTCTTTGTGTGTGAGTGTGTGTCGAGCCTGAGTGTGTGGAGCGTGTGTGTGAGTGTGTGTGTGCTGCGTGTGTGTGCGTGTGGATAGTGTGTGAGTGTGTGTGGAGCGTGAGTGTGTGTGTGAATTGGGATCGGTAGCGTAGCAGTTCGCACGCTGCGCTACGAACCCGGCGTCCCGAGTTCGAATCCCGCTCACGACCAACGCCAGTGACGATTATGTGAACCGGTCCTGGGCCTCCCCAAGGTCGACTCAGCTTCAAATAAGCACCTGGTGCGGTGTGTAGTAAACATCGCCGCTGGGGAGACAAAGGCGGCCGTGCGTGGTGTTGACCACCCACCCCCTCGTGTGCCGTGCCGCCCTTTACAGGCGCTCGCTAACAGCACTTGCCCCTACAGTCTGTTGAGGCTACACGGGGGAACTTTGTCTTTGTGTGCGCACGGAGCCAACCGACACCCAAAGCACCAGGGACTCCGAACCAAAATCTCAGCCACGCAGCCCCAGCTTGACGACTCGCGCCTACTGGCGGCAGGTCTAGCTTGAGTCTCCTATCAAGCAGGTACATGGCTTGAGTCTCCTATCAAGCAGGTACATGGCTTGAGTCTACTGACAGCAGGTCTAGCTTGAGTCTCCTATCAAGCAGGTACATGGATTGAGTCTCCTATCAAGCAGGTACATGGCTTGAGTCTACTGACAGCAGGTCTAGCTTGAGTCTCCTATCAAGCAGGTACATGGCTTGAGGCTACTGACAGCAGGTCTAGCTTGAGTCTCCTATCAAGCAGGTACATGGCTTGAGTCTACTGACAGCAGGTCTAGCTTGAGTCTCCTATCAAGCAGGTACATGGCTTGAGTCTCCTATCAAGCAGGTACATGGCTTGAGTCTACTGACAGCAGGTCTAGCTTGAGTCTCCTATCAAGCAGGTACATGGATTGAGTCTCCTATCAAGCAGGTACATGGCTTGAGTCTACTGACAGCAGGTCTAGCTTGAGTCTCCTATCAAGCAGGTACATGGCTTGAGGCTACTGACAGCAGGTCTAGCTTGAGTCTCCTATCAAGCAGGTACATGGCTTGAGGCTACTGGCGGCAGGTCTATCTTCAGTCTCCTATCAAGCAGGTACATGGCTTGAGTCTACTGACAGCAGGTCTAGCTTGAGTCTCCTATCAAGCAGGTACATGGCTTGAGTCTCCTATCAAGCAGGTACATGGCTTGAGTCTACTGACAGCAGGTCTAGCTTGAGTCTCCTATCAAGCAGGTGCATGGCTTGAGGCTACTGACAGCAGCTTGAGTCTCCTAACAAGCAGGGACATGGCTTGAGGCTACTGACAGCAGCTTGAGTCTCCTATCAAGCAGGTACATGGCTTGAGGCTACCGCCAGCAGGTCTAGCTTGAGTCTCCTATCAAGCAGGTACATGTCTTGAGTCTACTGGCAGCAGGTCTAGCTTGAGTCTCCTATCAAGCAGGTACATGGCTTGAGTCTACTGGCGGCAGGTCTATCTTGAGTCTCCTATCAAGTAGGTACATGGCTTGAGGCTACTGACAGCAGGTCTAGCTTGAGTCTCCTATCAAGCAGGTACATGGCTTGAGTCTACTGGCGGCAGGTCTAGCTTGAGTCTCCTATCAAGTAGGTACATGGCTTGAGGCTACTGGCAGCAGGTTTAGCTTGAGACTCCTATCAAGCAGGTACATGGCTTGAGGCTACTGGCGGCAGGTCTATCTTCAGTCTCCTATCAAGCAGGTACATGGCTTGAGGCTACTGACAGCAGCTTGAGTCTCCTATCAAGCAGGTACATGGCTTGAGGCTACTGGCGGCAGGTCTAGCTTGAGTCTCCTATCAAGCAGGTACATGGCTTGAGGCTACTGACAGCAGCTTGAGTCTCCTATCAAGCAGGTACATGGCTTGAGTCTACTGCCAGCAGGTCTAGCTTGAGTCTCCTATCAAGCAGGTACATGGCTTGAGGCTACTGGCAGCAGGTCTAGCTTGAGTCTCCTATCAAGCAAGTACATGGCTTGAGGCTACTGGCGGCAGGTCTAGCTTGAGTCTCCTATCAAGCAGGTACATGGCTTGAGGCTACTGACAGCAGCTTGAGTCTCCTATCAAGCAGGTGCATGGCTTGAGTCTACTGACAGCAGGTCTAGCTTGAGTCTCCTATCAAGCAGGTACATGGCTTGAGGCTACTGGCGGCAGGTCTAGCTTGAGTCTCCTATCAAGCAAGTACATGGCTTGAGGCTACTGACAGCAGGTCTAGCTTGAGTCTCCTATCAAGCAGGTACATGGCTTGAGGCTACTGGCAGCAGGTCTAGCTTGAGTCTCCTATCAAGCAGGTACATGGCTTGAGTCTCCTATCAAGCAGGTACATGGCTTGAGTCTACTGACAGCAGGTCTAGCTTGAGTCTCCTATCAAGCAGGTACATGGCTTGAGGCTACTGGTGGCAGGTCTATCTTCAGTCTCCTATCAAGCAGGTACATGGCTTGAGTCTACTGACAGCAGGTCTAGCTTGAGTCTCCTATCAAGCAGGTACATGGCTTGAGTCTCCTATCAAGCAGGTGCATGGCTTGAGTCTACTGACAGCAGGTCTAGCTTGAGTCTCCTATCAAGCAGGTACATGGCTTGAGGCTACTGACAGCAGCTTGAGTCTCCTAACAAGCAGGGACATGGCTTGAGGCTACTGACAGCAGCTTGAGTCTCCTATCAAGCAGGTACATGGCTTGAGGCTACCGCCAGCAGGTCTAGCTTGAGTCTCCTATCAAGCAGGTACATGTCTTGAGTCTACTGGCAGCAGGTCTAGCTTGAGTCTCCTATCAAGCAGGTACATGGCTTGAGTCTACTGGCGGCAGGTCTATCTTGAGTCTCCTATCAAGTAGGTACATGGCTTGAGGCTACTGACAGCAGGTCTAGCTTGAGTCTCCTATCAAGCAGGTACATGGCTTGAGTCTACTGGTGGCAGGTCTAGCTTGAGTCTCCTATCAAGCAGGTACATGGCTTGAGGCTACTGGCAGCAGGTTTAGCTTGAGTCTCCTATCAAGCAGGTACATGGCTTGAGGCTACTGGCGGCAGGTCTATCTTCAGTCTCCTATCAAGCAGGTACATGGCTTGAGGCTACTGACAGCAGCTTGAGTCTCCTATCAAGCAGGTACATGGCTTGAGGCTACTGGCGGCAGGTCTAGCTTGAGTCTCCTATCAAGCAGGTACATGGCTTGAGGCTACTGACAGCAGCTTGAGTCTCCTATCAAGCAGGTACATGGCTTGAGTCTACTGCCAGCAGGTCTAGCTTGAGTCTCCTATCAAGCAGGTACATGGCTTGAGTCTCCTATCAAGCAGGTACATGGCTTGAGTCTACTGCCAGCAGGTATAGCTTGAGTCTCCTATCAAGCAGGTACATAGCTTGAGGCTACTGGCAGCAGGTCTAGCTTGAGTCTCCTATCAAGCAGGTGCATGGCTTGAGTCTACTGACAGCAGGTCTAGCTTGAGTCTCCTATCAAGCAGGTACATGGCTTGAGGCTACTGGCGGCAGGTCTAGCTTGAGTCTCCTATCAAGCAAGTACATGGCTTGAGGCTACTGACAGCAGGTCTAGCTTGAGTCTCCTATCAAGCAGGTACATGGCTTGAGGCTACTGGCAGCAGGTCTAGCTTGAGTCTCCTATCAAGCAGGTGCATGGCTTGAGGCTACTGACAGCAGGTCTAGCTTGAGTCTCCTATCAAGCAGGTACATGGCTTGAGGCTACTGGCGGCAGGTCTAGCTTGAGTCTCCTATCAAGCAAGTACATGGCTTGAGGCTACTGACAGCAGGTCTAGCTTGAGTCTCCTATCAAGCAGGTACATGGCTTGAGGCTACTGACAGCAGCTTGAGTCTCCTATCAAGCAGGTACATGGCTTGAGTCTACTGGCGGCAGGTCTAGCTTGAGTCTCCTATCAAGCAGGTACATGGCTTGAGGCTACTGGCGGCAGGTCTACCTTGAGTCTCCTATCAAGCAGGTACATGGCTTGAGGCTACTGATAGCAGCTTGAGTCTGCTAGCAGTCGTGAACTCCACAGGGTCGAGGTTCGCTCATCGGCTCGGCTGGGGCAGCTTGTTGACGTTTCATCCTCCCACGTGTCGGACGTTGAAAATAAAATTGTGAGTTCGTTTGTTTGCATTTTTTGTTAAGCAAAAAAATGTTTTGGCAAATTATTGAGACTTTTTATTTTTAGAGCATTCCAAGCGTTCACTTCGCCATGCTTCGTTGCGCACTTTTGAAAACGTTCCGTTCCCATTCCTTTGACAAGGTGCGATGTGGTTGGGGAGTGTTGGTGGTAGTGGTGGTTAGGGTTGGGGTGTTGGACCCAGGATGGATACGATAACATTAAGAGGTGGTGGGGATGAGACCAGGTTGGGAAAGTGCTTCTCAACGTTGAGCCCACGTTGGTGCAACGTTGAGCTAACGTTGGGCTAACGTTGACTCAACGTCGGGCTAAAATTGAGCCAACGTTGGGGCAGCGTTGGGCCAACCTCAAACAACCCACACAGTACTCTTTGGTTCTATTCGGTAAAGTCATGTAAAAAACAAAAAATAAAAAATTCACGACGTTTCGGCCACAACACAAGTGGCCTTCATCAGGTGAAGGGAGCAGACTGTCGAGAGGACAGCGCTGGAGTGAACACAGCCAAGCTCAGACCGCGACCTTTAAGCTGTGTGAGAGGAAGCAGAGTGCCTTGACAAAGGAATTAGCATAAAAATTTGCATTTATTTGTCGAACTTAGCATGATGAACGATGCATAGAGGGGGAGCAAGTGCAGGCCGGCAAGGGGGGGAGGGGGGAGAGTTTACCTATTGATGGTGTGAAAAGGGAATTTAAGCAGCTGCGAAAGTTTGGGATACCACTACTTGAAAAAACTATACTGTACCATTGAAAATTAGTTTAATGTTTGGTTTGATTCAGAACATCTTTCCAATGGTTGCTTAATTTGAAACCATCCTCTCGGTTGAAATTGTGTCTGTTTGTAAATCTGAATTGCCTCGTGAACAAATCTCTGATTCAGATGTTCTGAGCTGAGCTTGGCTGTGCTCACTCGAGCGCTGTCCTCTAGACAGTCTGGTCCCTTCACCTGATGAAGGCCACTTGTGTTGTGGCCGAAACGTCGTGAATTTTTTTTATTTTTTGTTTTTTACGTGACTTTACCGAATAGAACCAAAGAGTATGGATCCTTGCAGTCACGAAAGCAGGTACATGGCTATGTTAAAGTCAAATAGCTATGTTAAAGTCAAAGCCTACACATCTACAGAGGCACCTAGTACATGGACGCCAAAGGGGCTGCAACAACTCGACTATCATACAGTAAACCGATGTGAAAAAACCTAAGTCTAAATTACATCAATATAATAAATGTACTCAATACATTCTTCAATAAGCTGAGCTATTAACAGTAACTGGGTATACACTACACTATATAATGAATACTACATAGTAAACCAATAAAAAACTAAATATAAACTACCTCAATGTTATCAATAAACTCTATATATTCTCCAATCAGCTAAGCTACCAACAATAAGTCGTTATATATCACAAGCGAATCCCTCAGTTATTTCAATGCTACATTCTCCTTTTTGATGTATACTAGGTGCCTGTGGATGTGTAGGCTTTGACTTTAACATAGCCATTTCTGTGACCAGTCACAAGCTAATCACTCAGCTATTTCAATGCTAAATTATCCTGTTTGATTTGTACTAGGTGCCTCTGTGGATGTGTATGCTTTGAATTTAACATAGCCATTTGTGTGACCAGTCACAAGCTAATCACTCAGCTATTTCAATGCTAAATTATATGGTAATTCCTTTGTCAAGGCGCTTTGTTTCTTCTCACACAGCTTAAAGGTCGCGGTCTGAGCTTGGCTGTGTTCGCTCCAGCGCTGTCCTCCAGACAGTCTCGTCCCTTCACCTGATGAAGGCCGCTTGTGTTGTGGCCGAAACGTCGTGAGAATTTTATTGAGTCATTTTATTTTATCAATTTATTATTTTATTCTCATTCTCCGTAACTTTACCGAAAGAACCAAAGAAGATACAAGAGAGTTGTGTGGTGCCACGGCCGCGGAGAAACTCCGCAAGTGCCACGACTCCCCCCTGGCCCCTACACCGAGCACACACACACACGCAGCGCACCCACGGAGTGTCCTGGCGGGGGATTGCCTGGCACATCGGGTTTTATCCCGAAGGGCCCCTAGGGGGAGAGTCCCACGGTTTCCCGGTGCCAGGAGATTGGCCGACCCTCGCGGGACAGGTCACATTGCGGCGCCACTAAAATTGCCTTAAAATTGTATGGGCGCACAAAGAAAAGGTTCCCTGGGCCAACCACCAATGAGTTACTCGGAACATTGGGGGGGGGGGGGGGGGACTGAGGGTCAAATATTAATCAAGAAGAGCATGAGGTCAGGAGAATCGCAGCACCACTGCCGCCCCCCCCATCTCGGCCCTCATACCGAATACACATCCGGGCGCCCTTCCAGATACCCAGCAACGAGGAACAATGGGTGACTCACACAGAGACCCATAGACTCACACAGAGACCCATAGACTCACACAGAGACCCATAGACTCACACAGAGACCCATAGACTCACACAGAGACCCATAGACTCACACAGAGACCCATAGACTCACACAGAGACCCATAGACTCACACAGAGACCCATAGACTCACACAGAGACCCATAGACTCACACAGAGACCCACAGACTCACACAGAGACCCATAGACTCACACAGAGACCCACAGACTCACACAGAGACCCATAGACTCACACAGAGACCCATAGACTCACACAGAGACCCATAGACTCACACAGAGACCCATAGACTCACACAGAGACCCACAGACTCACACAGAGACCCATAGACTCACACAGAGACCCACAGACTCACACAGAGACCCATAGACTCAGAGACCCACAGACTCACACAGAGACCCACAAACTCACACAGAGACCCACAGACTCACACAGAGACCCACAGACTCACACAGAGACCCACAAACGCACACAGAGACCCATAGACTCACACAGAGACCCACAGACTCACACAGAGACCCACAAATGCACACAGAGACCCACAGGCTCACCCAGAGACCCACAAACTCATACAGAGACCCATAGACTCACACAGAGACCCACAGACTCACACAGAGACCCACAGACTCACACAGACCCACAAACGCACACAGAGACCCACAGACTCACACAGAGACCCACAGACTCACACAGAGACCCACAAACGCACACAGAGACCCATAGACTCACACAGAGACCCACAGACTCACACAGAGACCCACAAACGCACACAGAGACCCACAGGCTCACACAGAGACCCACAGACTCATACAGAGACCCATAGACTCACACATAGACCCACAGACTCACACAGAGACCCACAGACTCACACAGAGACCCATAGACTCACATAGAGACCCACAGACTCACACAGAGACCCACAAACTCACACAGAGACCCACAGACTCACACAGAGACCCACAGACTCACACAGACCCACAAACGCACACAGAGACCCACAGACTCACACAGAGACCCACAGACTCACACAGAGACCCACAAACGCACACAGAGACCCATAGACTCACACAGAGACCCACAGTCTCACACAGAGACCCACAAACGCACACAGAGACCCACAGGCTCGCACAGAGACCCACAGACTCATACAGAGACCCATAGACTCACACATAGACCCACAGACTCACACAGAGACCCACAGACTCACACAGAGACCCATAGACTCACATAGAGACCCACAGACTCACACAGAGACCCACAAACTCACACAGAGACCCACAGACTCACACAGAAACCCACAGGCTCACACAGAGACCCACAAACGCACACAGAGACCCATAGACTCGCACAAAGAGTCTCACTCAAAAATAACTGAGCTTGAGTAAACCGGGTTTTCAAGTGCAGCGAGTTTACCGTCTCAGCTCGGTCACCAATATCTGGCCCTATATTTAGGTTTGCTAAATTCCACCTCTAATAATTACAAATGGGTGTGAAGAACGTGGTAATAACAGCCACTCATCACAGCAAGAAGCGTCTGGGTTCGATACCCGGACTCGGGGGCCTTTAGATGCAGAGTTTGTATGATCTCTCCCTGTTCTACAGAGTGAGTGGAGTTTGTATGATCTCCCCCTGTTCTAGTGAGTGAGTGGAGTTTGTATGATCTCCCCCTGTTCTAGTGAGTGGAGTTTGTATGATCTCCTGCCTGTTCTACAGAGTGGAGTTTGTATGATCTCCCCCTGTTCTACAGAGTGAGTGGCGTTTGTATGATCTCCCCCTGTTCTAGTGAGTGAGTGGAGTTTGTATGATCTATCCCTATTCCATAGAGTGAGTGGTGTTTGTATGATCTCTCCCTGTTCTAGCAAGTGGAGTTTGTATGATCTCTCCCTGTTCTACAGAGTGAGTGAAGTTTGTATTCTCTCTCCCTGTTCTACTGAGTGAGTGGAGTTTGTATGATCTCCTCCTGTTCTAGTGAGTGAAGTTTGTATGATCTCTCCCTATTCTATAGAGTGAGTGGAGTTTGTATGATCTCCTGCCTGTCCTACAGAGTGAGTGGAGTTTGTATGATCTCCCCCTGTTCTATAGAGTGAGTGAGTGGAGTTTGTATGATCTCCTGTCCTACAGAGTGGAGTTTGAATGATCTCTCCCTGTTCTATAGAGTGAGTGGAGTTTGTATGATCTATCTATTCCATAGAGTGAGTAGATTTTGTATGATCTCTCCCTGTTCTAGTGAGTGGAGTTTGTATGATCTCCCCCTGTTCTATAGTGAGTGAGTGGAGTTTGTATGATCTCCTGTCCTACAGAGTGGAGTTTGAATGATCTCTCCCTGTTCTACAGAGTGGAGTTTGTATGATCTCTCCCTGTCCTACAGAGTGAGTGGAGTTTGTATGATCTCCCCTTGTTCTACAGTGAGAGTGAGTGGAGTTTGTATGATCTCCCCCTGTTCTACAGTGAGAGTGAGTGGAGTTTGTATGATCTCCCCCTGTTCTACAGTGAGAGTGAGTGAAGTTTGTATGATCTCCCCTTGTTCTACAGTGAGAGTGAGTGGAGTTTGTATGAGCTCCCCCTGTTCTACAGAGTGAGTGGAGTTTGTATGATCTCCCCCTGTTTTACAGTGAGAATGAGTGGAGTTTGTATGAACTCCCCCGGTCCTACAGAGTGAGTGGAGTTTGAATGATCTCCTGCTGTCCTACAGAGTGAGTGGCGTTTGTATGATCTCCTTCTGTCCTACAGAGTGGAGTTTGTATGATCTCTCCCTGTTCTACAGAGTGAGTGGAGTTTGTATGATCTCCTCCTGTCCTACAGAGTGAGTGGAGTATGTATGATCTCCTGCCTGTCCTACAGAGTGAGTGGAGTTTGAATGATCTCCTGCTGTTCTACAGAGTGAGTGAGTGTAGTTTGTATGATCTCTCCCTGTTCTATAGAGTGGAGTTTGTATGATCTCCTCCTGTCCTACAGAGTGGAGTTTGAATGATCTCCTGCTGTTCTACAGAGTGAGTGAGTGTAGTTTGTATGATCTCTCCCTGTTCTATAGAGTGTAGTTTGTGTGATCTCTCCCTGTTCTAGTGAGTGCATTTTGTGTGATCTCCTGCTGTCCTGCATGGGTTTCCTCCGGGTTCCCAGGTTTCTTCCTTCCACACCCCCCCACACCTCCACCCACCGCCCCACTCCCACAAATTGTCACTGACAATGCCCAGCAATCATCCCCTTCCCCACCACAAAGACGTAAATTATCTAAAAGTTTACTCAAATGGGATCACACAATAACTACTACTAAATGTTTTCATTTTACCGGCTTAAGGCCCACTGAGCTCTGAAGCGGCCTGGCCACAACTGAAAGCGCGACAGAGTGGCTGATCACGTGGCAATGTACAGCAGTACAGCCAAATACTCTAAACGCGTGATTCTGCATGTGGAGGGAACAGGTGCAGGACCCGGAGAGAAATCCACGCCACCATGGGGAGAGAGAGAGAGACATGCAAGCTATAGCCAGTAGCCTAGGCCAGCAGTGGATAGAGCGGGGCTCCAGCCACTGCTGGACTACACTCCGTTTGAACACCTGGGCTACGCACACATTTTAAACTTTTACAGTTTGCATTTAGAGGCTTACCCCCCCCCCCCCTTTTCTCTCTGCCTGATGACGAGCGTTTGTGGTGCGATCGAAACGTCGTAGTTTTTTGTTTATTTAAACCTATCTACGTGACTTTACCGAAAGACCCAAAGAACAGACTGTAGGGGCAATTGCTGTTCGCGAGCACCTATAAAAGCCGGCACGGCACACGAGGGGGTGGGTGGCCAGCACCACGCCCGACCGCCTTCGTCTCCCCCGGTGGCGATGTTTACTGTACACCGCCCCAAGTACTTATTTGAGGCCGAGTCGACCTAGGGGGAGGAGGCCCCAGGACCGGTTCAGATTAATCGTCACCGGTTGCTGCGTAGCGCTAGCCACTGCGCCCACCGCTCCCCGTACCGAAGACTACAACCACCCACACCCACAAATGACGAATGCACTTCACATGTTTCACTTAAATTATTCGGAGCCATTACTTCAGAAGCAAAAAAAAACACGTGGCTAGGAGATGTTGACTTCCTCGCCTGGTGTACAGGAGGTCGTGTGTTAGATCCAGACCCTGACGCCTGCTGCTGTATATTTGGAGTTTGCGTGTCTCTCTCTCTCATCATTACCGTGGCTAGGAGATGTTGACTTCCTCGCCTGGTGTACAGGAGGTCGTGTGTTAGATCCAGACCCTGACGCCTGCTGTTGCATATTTGGAGTTTGCGTGTTTCTCTCTCCCAATGGTCGCGTTGATTTCTCTCATTTGATCAGGTAAGGCCCCACTGAGCGATGTGGCTCTTTTTCAGAAGCGACGTGGTCATCGCAAATGATAGCTCAACGGAGTGGGCTTATCCTCAAATAGTCGTGGGTATCGATCCCGACCCTGACGCCTGCGGTGTATATGGAGTTTGCGCGTCTCTCTCTTTCTCTCGCCTTGCGTGGAAGTGACGCTCAAATTTAGAATGTTGGGAGCTGGAATGTACCCAAACGTGTCATTTGCAAGAATAGGCAAATTCTCCCGTGTGAGTCATGGTCGGTCGTGACGAAGAGCCAACAACTCGCGACACCTAAGAAACAGGTTTCACCACCACTCTGTCTGCGCAAGTCTTGTGGGTATAAGCCGACGTGCCATCACGCGAGTCTTTTCGTCGGGACGTGCGTACATTGAACTTATATCGCACCACCGTACGTGGCCAGCCGCGCTAATCGAAGGTGCTTGGGGGGCAGGTGGGAACAACAAACTAAACACAACAAACAGTTCTAAAGAAATTAGTTTTGTCAATCTAGATGATGACTTGAGAGTGCAGCACCCCTCCCAGCGGCTTCCTCGTATATCGGAGGAGCGTTCCAGACGGCCGCGGAAGCGCATATGAGAGCGCGCGATGCGGTGACCACCGTCTTTGTTCGACGGTTCGCCGAAAGCCACCTGCGAGGATGACCGGGGTTCCGCGCGGCGACGGTTTGTGATCCCTGACGAGGTCGGCGAGGCTTTGTGGTCCATTTGTGGCGAGCACTTTGGGGATCTACGCGAGTCTGCGGGTCTCTACGTGAGCCGAAAATAAATTATTTTATTTACCGGGTAAAGCCCCGTTGAGGCTACGTAGCTCTTTTTCGGAAGCGACCTGCCCACAAACGATAGCTCAACGAAGTGGGCTTATCACGTGGGACATTAATAGCAGCAGCCAAAAACTCTAAACGCGTGAAAATGCGGAGGAAAAAACCGGAGGACCCGGAGAAAAATCCACACGACCCTGGGGAGAGAGACGCAGACTCCAAATATACAGCAGCAGGCATCGTTGGGGTCGGGATTGAACCCACGACCCTCCTGTACACCAGGCGAGGTAGTTAATATCTCCTAGCCACCGTGATGATGATGATGATGAGAGAGAGACGCAGACTCCAAATATACAGCAGCAGCAGGCGTCAAAGTCGGGATCGACACCACGACCTCCTGTACACTAGGCGAGGTAGTTAACATCTCATAGCCACCGTGATGATGAGAGAGAGACGCAGACTCCAAATATAGAGCAGCAGCAGCAGGCGTCAGGGTCGGGATCTACCCCCACGACCTCCTGTACACCAGGCGAGGTAGTTAACATCTCATAGCCACCGTGATGATGATGATGATGAAAGAGAGACACGCAAACTCCAAATATGCAGCAGCAGGCGTCAGGGTCGGGATCGACCCCACGACCTCCTGTATACCAGGCGAGGTAGTTAACATCTCATAGCCACCATTGCGGCCATACTTCACCATGCGGTGGGAGTACACACACTTTACCCCACCAGACGGATCACTGCTGCGTGAGTGGGCAGTTGTAGGGGTGGTGGGTGGGATGGGGTGGCGGACGCAGATGCACACTGAGATTTTCAGCACAAAAGGAAAAGTAGGTAAACAAATATATATTAATATATTTATTCTTTAAGCAGTAGTTTCAAATTACTAAAAAAGAATCCTACACAGAACTGTAACGTAGACACGGAGATAACTTCACAACTATTGTTCTCAGTGTCAGGTGAGTGGGTAGGTGAGTAGGTGGGTGAGTGAGTGGATGGGTGATTGGGTGGGTGAGTAGGTGGGTGAGTAAGTGGGTGGGTGGATGGGTGGGTGGATGGGTGGGTGGATGGGTGGGTGGATGGGTGAGTGGGTGGGTATTAGGTGGGTGGGTAGGTGAGCCAGTAGGTGGGTGATTGGGTAGGTGAGTGAGTGAGTGGGTGAGTGAGTAGGTGGGTGAGTGGGTGGGTGAGTGGGTATGTCACTGAGTAGGTGGGTGAGTAGAGTGACTAGATGGATGAGCGAGTAGGTGTGAGTGAATTGGATGGGTGAGTGGGTGGGTGGGTGAGCAAGTAGGCGAGTGAATGGGTGGGTGGGAGAGTGGGTGAATAGTTGGGTGGGTATGCTAGCGAGTATTTGGGTGAGTAGATGAGTGACTAGATGGGTGAGCGAGTAGGTATGAGTGACTTGGATGGGTGAGTGGGTGGGTGGGTGAGTGAGCAAGTAGGCGAGTGAATGAGTTATTTTGAAAGGTGTCCTTGTGCCCCACAGGGCCGACTGATAGTGGGGGGGGGGGGGGGGGGGGGGTTGTCTCTGGATCGTCACAGTGAGTGGCAGCAGTGGCGCTTCGTGGAGGTGCCCGTGATGATGATAGTGGTGACCATGGTGGTAGTGATGATCGTGGTAGTGATGATGATGATGGTGATGATAGTGGTAACCATGGTGGTAGTGATGATCGTGGTAGTAATGACGATGATGGTGATGATAGTGGTGACCATGGTGGTAGTGATGATCGTGGTAGTGATGATGATGATGATAGTGGTGACCATGGTGGTAGTGATGATCATGGTAGTGATGATGATGATAGTGGTGACCATGGTGGTAGTGATGATCGTGGTAGTGATGATGATGATGGTGATGATAGTGGTGACCATGGTGGTAGTGATGATCGTGGTAGTGATGATGATGATGGTGATGATAGTGGTGACCATGGTGGTAGTGATGATCGTGGTAGTGATGATGATGATGGTGATGATAGTGGTGACCATAGTGGTAGTGATGATCGTGGTAGTGATGATGATGTTGGTGATGATAGTGGTGACCATGGTGGTAGTGATGATCGTGGTAGTGATGATGATGATGATGTTGGTGATGATGTTGGTGATGATAGTGGTGACCATGGTGGTAGTGATGATCGTGGTAGTGATGATGATGTTGGTGATGATAGTGGTGACCATAGTGGTAGTGATGATCGTGGTAGTGATGATGATGTTGGTGATGATAGTGGTGACCATAGTGGTAGTGATGATCGTGGTAGTGATGATGATGTTGGTGATGATAGTGGTGACCATGGTGGTAGTGATGATCGTGGTAGTGATGATGATGTTGGTGATGATGGTGATGATAGTGGTGACCATGGTGGTAGTGATGATCGTGGTAGTGATGATGATGTTGGTGATGATGGTGATGATAGTGGTGACCATAGTGGTAGTGATGATCGTGGTAGTGATGATGATGTTGGTGATGATAGTGGTGACCATAGTGGTAGTGATGATCATGGTAGTGATGATGATGGTGATGATAGTGGTGACCATGGTGGTAGTGATGATCGTGGTAGTGATGATGATGTTGGTGATGATAGTGGTGACCATAGTGGTAGTGATGATCGTGGTAGTGATGATGATGTTGGTGATGATAGTGGTGACCATGGTGGTAGTGATGATGTTGGTGAGGATGGTGATGATAGTGGTGACCATGGTGGTAGTGATGATCGTGGTAGTGATGATGATGTTGGTGATGATAGTGGTGACCATGGTGGTAGTGATGATGATGTTGGTGATGATGGTGATGATAGTGGTGACCATAGTGGTAGTGATGATCGTGGTAGTGATGATGATGTTGGTGATGATAGTGGTGACCATAGTGGTAGTGATGATCGTGGTAGTGATGATGATGGTGATGATAGTGGTGACCATGGTGGTAGTGATGATCGTGGTAGTGATGATGATGTTGGTGATGATAGTGGTGACCATGGTGTTAGTGATGATCGTGGTAGTGATGATGTTGGTGATGATGGTGATGATAGTGGTGACCATGGTGGTAGTGATGATCGTGGTAGTGATGATGATGATGTTGGTGATGATGGTGATGATAGTGGTGACCATGGTGGTAGTGATGATCGTGGTAGTGATGATGATGTTGGTGATGATGGTGATGATAGTGGTGACCATGGTGGTAGTGATGATCGTGGTAGTGATGATGATGTTGGTGATGATGGTGATGATAGTGGTGGCCATGGTGTTAGTGATGATCGTGGCAGTGACGATGATGTTGGTGATGATAGTGGTGACCATGGTGGTAGTGATGATCGTGGCAGTGACGATGATGTTGGTGATGATGGTGATGATGGTGGTGACGAGGGCGATGATGGCAGGGTGACGACGACGTTGTCTCAGGGCGGCGAGGAGGTGAGGAAGTCGGGTTCGGCCGTCTTGCTGGCGACGAGGGCGAAGCACCGGGGGGACACCATGGGGTTGAACAGCCGCACGATGCCCGCGTGGGCAACGCCCTGGTCAACGTTCACAATCGATGTCACGGGGGGGCACGACCGCGCCCCCTACCGTTCACGCGCGGGGGAAGTTTCCATCACGCCGATCGGAGCGTGCGCCCCAAGGTTAACCTGTATAGTAGTGGAGTGTATAGTGTAGTGTATAGTAGTGTAGTGTATAATAGTGTATAGTAGTGTAGTGTATAATAGTGTATAGTAGTGTAGTGTATAGTGTAGTGTATAGTAGTGTAGTGTATAGTAGTGTAGTGTATAGTAGTGTAGTGTATAGTAGTGTAGTGTATAGTAGTGTAGTGTATAGTAGTGTAGTGTATAGTGTAGTGTATAGTAGTATAGTGTATAGTAGTGTAGTGTATAGTGTAGTGTATAGTGTAGTGTATAGTGTAGTGTATAGTGTATAGTAGTGTAGGGTATATTAGTGTATAGTAGTGTATAATAGTGTAGTGTATAGTAGTGTATAATAGTGTAGTGTATAGTAGTGTAGTGTATAGTAGTGTATAGTAGTGTAGTGTATAGTAGTGTATAGTAGTGTAGTGTATAGTAGTGTAGTGTATAGTAGTGTAGTGTATAATAGTGTAGTGTATAGTAGTGTATAATAGTGTAGTGTATAGTAGTGTATAGTAGTGTAGTGTATAGTAGTGTAGTGTATAGTAGTGTAGTGTATAGTAGTGTAGTGTATAGTAGTGTAGTGTATAATAGTGTAGTGTATAGTAGTGTATAATAGTGTAGTGTATAGTAGTGTATAGTAGTGTAGTGTATAGTAGTGTATAGTAGTGTAGTGTATAGTAGTGTATAGTGTATAGTAGTGTAGTGTATAGTAGTGTAGTGTATAATAGTGTAGTGTATAGTAGTGTAGTGTATAGTAGTGTAGTGTATAGTAGTGTATAGTAGTGTAGTGTATAGTAGTATAGTGTATAGTAGTGTAGTGTATAGTAGTATATAGTAGTGTAGTGTATAGAAGTGTATAGTAGTGTAGTGTATCGTAGTGTAGTGTATAGTAGTGTAGTGTATAGTAGTGTAGTGTATAGTAGTGTATAGTGTAGTGTATCGTAGTGTAGTGTATAGTAGTATAGTGTATAGTGTAGTGTATAGTTGTAGTGTATAGTAGTGTAGTGTATAGTGTATAGTAGTGTAGTGTATATTAGTGTATAGTAGTGTAGTGTATATTAGTGTATAGTAGTGTAGTGTATAGTAGTGTAGTGTACAGTAGTGTATAGTAGTGTAGTGTAGTATATAGTAGTGTAGTGTATAGTAGTGTATAGTAGTGTAGTGTATAGTGTAGTGTATAGTAGTGTAGTGCATAGTAGTGTAGTGTATAGTGTAGTGTATAGTGTAGTGTATAGTGTAGTGTATAGTGTAGTGTATAGTGTAGTGTATAGTAGTGTATAGTAGTGTAGTGTATAGTAGTGTAGTGTATAATAGTGTAGTGTATAGTAGTGTATAATAGTGTAGTGTATAGTAGTGTATAGTAGTGTAGTGTATAGTAGTGTAGTGTATAGTAGTGTAGTGTATAGTAGTGTAGTGTATAGTAGTGTAGTGTATAATAGTGTAGTGTATAGTAGTGTATAATAGTGTAGTGTATAGTAGTGTATAGTAGTGTAGTGTATAGTAGTGTATAGTAGTGTAGTGTATAGTAGTGTATAGTGTATAGTAGTGTAGTGTATAGTAGTGTAGTGTATAATAGTGTAGTGTATAGTAGTGTAGTGTATAGTAGTGTAGTGTATAGTAGTATAGTGTATAGTAGTGTAGTGTATAGTAGTATATAGTAGTGTAGTGTATAGAAGTGTATAGTAGTGTAGTGTATCGTAGTGTAGTGTATAGTAGTGTAGTGTATAGTAGTGTAGTGTATAGTAGTGTATAGTGTAGTGTATCGTAGTGTAGTGTATAGTAGTATAGTGTAGTGTATAGTTGTAGTGTATAGTAGTGTAGTGTATAGTGTATAGTAGTGTAGTGTATATTAGTGTATAGTAGTGTAGTGTATAGTAGTGTAGTGTACAGTAGTGTATAGTAGTGTAGTGTAGTATATAGTAGTGTAGTGTATAGTAGTGTAGTGTATAGTAGTGTAGTGTATAGTAGTGTACGGTATAGTATAGTGTATAGTAGTGTATTGTATAGTGTATAGTAGTGTAGTGTGTAGTAGTGTAGTGTATAGGAGTGTAGTGTATAGTAGTGTATAGTAGTATAGTGTGTAGTAGTGTAGTGTATAGTAGCGTAGTGTTTAGTAGCGTAGTGTATAGTAGCGTAGTGTATAGTAGCGTAGTGTATAGTGTAGAGTATAGTAATGTATTGTGTAGTAGTGTAGTGTGTAGTAGTGTAGTGTATAGTAGTGTAGTGTATAGTAGTGTAGTGTATAGTAGCGTAGTGTATAGTAGCGTAGTGTATAGTAGCGTAGTGTATAGTGTAGTGTATAGTAGTGTAGTGTATAGTAGTGTATAGTGTAGTGTATAGTAGTGTAGTGTATAGTGTAGTGTATAGTGTAGTGTATAGTAGCGTAGTGTATAGTGTAGTGTATAGTAGCGTAGTGTATAGTAGCATAGTGTATAGTAGCGTAGTGTATAGTGTAGTGTATAGTAGTGTAGTGTATAGTGTAGTGTATAGTAGTGTAGTGTATAGTAGTGTAGTGTATAGTGTAGTGTATAGTAGTGTAGTGTATAGTAGTGTAGTGTATAGTGTAGTGTATAGTGTAGTGTATAGTGTAGTATACTAGTACAGCACACCGGTTGTGTGTTGGAGAGCCAAGCCACAACATTTACAAACTGAGTACGACGTTTCACCAGTAATCACGACTAGCTTCATCAGGCGACGGCCAGATTTGTGGAGAAGTCTTACTGTTCTGTTCCTTATATCGAGGCATAGATGTGTATCCATAATAAAAACCTCTATTATGGATACATTTTCTTAGCTTGTATTTATAAATTAACAAATGAAGAGTTTAAGGTGTTTACCTGTTCTTGTAGGTAGCACAAGCGATCCGTTAAAATGAGCGCTTCCACACAGGGAGCGAGGGCGGCTTTCATCTGGATGCACGGACACAGAGACACGCACACAGAGACAC
This sequence comes from Petromyzon marinus, assembly GCF_048934315.1. NCBI lineage: Eukaryota > Metazoa > Chordata > Hyperoartia > Petromyzontiformes > Petromyzontidae > Petromyzon > Petromyzon marinus. The sequence goes on along the minus strand of NC_133731.1, from coordinate 762,453 downwards.
GGACACGCAGACAGAGACACAGACAGAAACACGGACATAGAGACACGGACACAGAGACACGGACACGCAGACAGAGACACGGATACGCAGACAGAGACACGGACATAGAGACACGGACACGCAGACAGAGACACGGACACGCAGACAGAGACACGGACACAGAGACACGGACACAGAGACACAGAGACACGGACACGCAGACAGAGACACAGACAGAAACACGGACATAGAGACACGGACACAGAGACACGGACACGCAGACAGAGACACGGATACGCAGACAGAGACACGGACATAGAGACACGGACACGCAGACAGAGACACGGACACGCAGACAGAGACACGGACACAGAGACACGGACACAGAGACACAGAGACACGGACACGCAGACAGAGACACGGACACAGAGACACGCACACAGAGACACGGACACAGAGACACAGAGATATGGACACAGAGACACGGACATGCACACAGAGACACGAACACGCACACAAAGACACGGACACAGAGATACGCACACAGAGACACGCACACAGAGACACGCACACAGAGACACGGATACAGAGACACAGAGACACGGACACGCACACAGAGACACGGACACGCACACAGAGACACGGACATGCACACAGAGACACGCACACAGAGACACGCACACAGAGACACGGACACGCACACAGAGACACGCACACAGAGACACGCACACAGAGACAGGCACACAGAGACACGGACACGCAGAGACACGCACACAGAGACACCGACACAGAGACACGGACACGCACACAGAGACACGCACACAGAGACATGGACACGCATACAGAGACACGCACACAGAGACACGCACACAGAGACACGCACACAGAGACACGCAGACAGAGACACGGACACACACACAGAGACACAGACACGCAGACAGAGACACGCAGACAGAGACACGGACACACACACAGAGACATGGACACAGAGACACGGACACGCACACAGAGACACGGACACGCACACAGAGACACGCACACAGAGACACGGACACGCACACAGAGACACGCACACAGAGACACGGACACAGAGACACGCAGACAGAGACACGGACACACACACAGAGACACAGACACGCAGACAGAGACACGCAGACAGAGACACGGACACACACACAGAGACATGGACACAGAGACACGGACACGCACACAGAGACACAGACACGCACACAGGGACACGCACACAGAGACACGGACACGCACACAGAGACACGCACACACAGACACGGACACAGAGACATGGACACAGAGACAAAGAGACACGGACACGCACACAGAGACACGGACACAGAGACACGGACACAGAGATACGCACACAGAGACACGCACACAGAGACACGCACACAGAGACACGGACACAGAGACAAAGAGACACGGACACGCACACAGAGACACGGACACGCACACAGAGACACGGGCACGCACACAGAGACATGCACACAGAGACACGCAGACAAAGACACGCATACAAAGACACGGACACACACACACAGACACGGACACGCACACAGAGACATGGGCACGCACACAGAGACACGGACACGCACACAGAGACCGGAGGCTTGAGCTGTTTCGAGAGAGAGAGAGATCACAATACAGAATATCTCACTTGTAAAATTAATAGTTTACCTGATTGAAAGCTTCAAGTTCGACCTTTCTGTCGATGTAACGGTCATGGTAGCTCTGGATTTCAGAATCTGTGAGCTGTATATACACACACACGAGCAAAGAATCGCAGAGCATCTATGGTGGCGTGAAACTACAGACATGTATCAGGACTGCATCGAGAGATGGTTTCAGGCCAGTCACACCAAAATCACATTCAATTAAATTCTGCGCTTAACCTGATGACGTACACGGAAACACGGGGACAGAGATATACCGACACACACAGAGACACGGACACGCACACACAGACACGCACACACAGACACGGACACACAGACACGGACACGCGAAACCCTCCGTCCTCTAACGGAGGGTTTGCAATTGTTTTGCGAGATTTATTTGTCGTTTAACCCAGGGAGGCGTTAACCTACGGTGGCGTTAACCAACAGAAAACTACAGCGGCGTTAATCGTTGTAGGATGCCACGCGGTTAACCGGAGCGCGGGGGGACAAAACACGGGAAAGTTTTACCTTGGCGTGATCAAGCGACATCTTTTCCAGGACTCTTCGGCAGTAATCGACAAAGCTCCGGCTCTTCGAAAACACCTTTCCCACGTGCTCGTCGCTGAGAAACAACAACAATAACAAAACACCGAACAACGGTGCTCAGATCATGGCGAGTAATGAGATGTGTAGCATTCCCTGGCATATACGATATCGCTGTGGCATTGCCAGCCCTTATGTGATATCACTGTGGCATTGCCAGCCCTAAGTGATATCACTGTGGCATTGCCAGCCCTATGTGATATCACTGTGGCATTGCCAGCCCTATGTGATATCACTGTGGCATTGCCAGCCCTACGTGATATCACTGTGACATTGCCAGCCCTATGTGATATCACTGTGACATTGACTGGCCAATGAGATATCACTGTGGCATTGCCAGCCCTATGTGATATCACTGTGACAAAGCCAGTCTTATGTGATATCACTGTGGTATTGTTAGCCCTATGTGATATCACTGTGGCATTGCCAGCCCTATGTGATATCACTGTGACAAAGCCAACCCTATGTGATATCACTGTGACATTACCAGCCCTATGTGATATCACTGTGGCATTGCCAGCCCTACGTGATATCACTGTGACAAAGCCAGCCCTATGTGATATCACTGTGACATTGCCAGCCCTATGTGATATCACTGTAGCATTGCCAGCCCTATGTGATATCACTGTGGCATTGCCAGTCCTATGTGATATTGCTGTGGCATTGCCAGCCCTATGTGATATCACTGTAACATTGCCAGCCCTATGTGATATCACTGTGACATTGCCTGGCCAATGTGATATCACTGTGACATTGCCAGCCCTATGTGATATCACTGTGGCATTGCCAGCCCTATGTGATATCAATGTGGCATTGCCAGCCCTATGTGATATCACTGTGACATTGCCAGCCCTATGTGATATCACTGTGGCATTGCCAGCCCTATGTGATATCACTGTGACATTGCCAGCCCTATGTGATATCACTGTGGCATTGCCAGCCCTATGTGATATCACTGTGACATTGCCAGCCCTATGTGATATCACTGTGACATTGCCAGCCCTATGTGATATCACTGTGGCATTGCCAGCCCTACGTGATATCACTGTGACATTGCCAACCCTATGTGATATCACTGTGGCATTGCCAGCCCTATGTGATATCACTGTGACATTGCCAGCCCTATGTGATATCACTGTGGCATTGCCAGCCCTATGTGATATCACTGTGGTATTGCCTGTCCTACGTGATATCACTGTGGCATTACCAGCCCTATGTGATATCACTGTGACAAAGCCAGCCCTACGTGATATCACTGTGACATTGCCAGCCCTATGTGATATCACTGTGGCATTGTTAGCCCTATGTGATATCACTGTGGCATTGTTAGCCCTATGTGATAGAGGAAGTCCACCAGGTAGATGGAGCGACGACATCGTAGGATCTGAGAGGTGGTGGTGCTATTGGGAGGCCTTCATCCAGCAGTGGGTCGATCAAGGCGGGTGGTAATTGTGTTCACAGTGTGTGAATGTGTAGGTGGTAGTGTAGCGGTTAGCGCTACGCTGCGCTACGAACCCGGCGACCCGAGTTTGATTCCCGCTCACGGCCACATAACACCGGTGACAATTTTCTGAACCGGTCTTGGGCCTGCCCTAGGTCGACCCAGCCTAAAACGAGTACCTGGCGCGGTGTGGAGTAAACATCACCACACTGGGGAGACAAAGGCGGCCGGCCGTGGTGCTGGCCACCCACCCCCTCGTGTGCCGTGCCGGCCTTCATAGGTGTTACTCGCGAACAGCACTTGCCCCAATAGCCTGTTAAGGCTATACGGGGGATCTTTGTTTTTGGGCTGGTTAACCACCCCCTTGTATTCCGTGCCTATCATAGGTTCCCACTACGCTGACAGCACTTGCCCCAACCGACTTGAGAGACAGAGAGAGACACCTAGCGGGCAATTCCTGCATGTGCAGAGTTTCCTGATCCCACCAAGGGAGGGACAAGACAGCCAGAATCAGGGGCTCGAAAACCGCACGCCATGTGGCTGTTGCTGGCCCAAGTGTTTCTAACACCCGGGCACAACCATTGAACCGCACCTCACGTTCATTACCTGGAGCCGGAGTCGTAATGGTCTCGGATGAGTACTTGCAGCACGGCCCAGTAAAACAGGGAATCTGTCGGGAGCTTAATACAGACAAAGACAAAGATCCCCCCCGTAGAGCCTTAACAGACTGTTGGGAGCAAGTGCTGCTAGAGAGCAGCACCTTTGAAGGCTGGCACGGCGCACGAGGGGGGTGGGTGGCCAGCACCACGCCCGGCCGCCTTTGTCTCCCCAGTGGCGATGTTTGCACACCGCACCGGGTACTCATTTGAGGCTGAGTCGATCAAGGAAACGGTTCAGACAATTGTCGCCGGTGTTGGCTGCGAGCGAGAATCGAAGTCGGGTCGCCGGGGTTCGTAGCGCGGCGGCGCGCTAACCCCTACACTGCCGCTCTCCACTCTCCACACCACAGTCACACAAACACACTGACACACACACACACACACGCGCAACGGTAACACGCAACACAATGCAATCGACGTCAGGCTTGATGCATCCACTGTTGGACAGACTCCCCAAGCGGCAAGGGGCGGCAGCAGCCGGGCGGCGATCTGGCGTAAAGACCCAAAGCTCTGCAGTGCTCTAGGCATTGAGATGCTTTCAGACAATTAGTCATTAGCATGCATGCATGCTGAACATCTCTCGCACCGCACGTAGCCAACCGCGTCAAATGGGTGGACAGAGGCGAGACGAGAGGGTGGGTGGGGTGGTGGGCGGTGGTTGGCGTCATTTAAGGAGGTGGAATGGAACCGGCGAGCTTTGGATGGCCGGCCCAAAGTTGTGCTTTTTTGCGACCAATATCACGCACGGGAAAGGTTCATTTTTTTTCTCTCTGTAAATTCTGAACGCCGCCGTCGTTAAACCCGCCAACGCCAACCTGGCGCGGCCGGTTCGTCGCAATTGTGGGAACGACGATAGCGACAAGAACAACAACAAAAAAATCGCCCCAAGAAGCCGGTTGCATTTCGATTTAAAGCTTTCGTGACTGCAAGGATTCATCTTCTTTGGTTCTTTCGGTAAAGTCACCACGTAGAATGAGAATAAAATAATAAATTGATAAAATAAGATAACACAATAATATTCTCACGACGTTTCGGCCACAACACAAGCGGCCTTCATCAGGTGAAGGGACGAGACTGTCTGGTAGGACAGCGCTGGAGTGAAAAAAGCCACGTTCAGATCACGACCTTTAAGGTGTGTCAGAAGAAACAAAGCACCTTGACAAAGGAATTAGCATATAATTTAGCATTGAAATGGCTGAGTGATTAGCTTGTGACTGGTCACAGAAATGGCTATGTTAAAGTTAAAGCATACACATCCGCAGAGGCACCCCTTGACAAAGGAATTAGCAGCTATTTCAATGCTTAATTCTATGCTAATTCCTTTGTCAAGGGGTGCCTCTGCGGATGTGTATGCTTTAACTTTAACATAGCCATTTCTGTGACCAGTCACAAGCTAATCACTCGGCCATTTCAATGCTAAATTATATGCTAATTCCTTTGTCAAGGCGCTTTGTTTCTTCTGACACAGCTTAAAGGTCGTGATCTGAACGTGGCTTTTTTCACTCCAGCGCTGTCCTACCAGACAGTCTCGTCCCTTCACCTGATGAAGGCCGCTTGTGTTGTGGCCGAAACGTCGTGAGAATATTATTGTGTTATTTTATTTTATCAATGTATTATTTTATTCTCATTCTACGTGGTGACTTTACCGAAAGAACCAAAGAAGATGAAGCCGGTTGCAATTACCGGCGGAGCGTCACAGTGCTCAGGCTGTGAATGTCACCGTGGGTTCACACTCCCGGCGCATTCTCCCATCGTAGCGCGCGGTGTTTTCAGAACGCGAATTGGATACAGTAAAAAAAAACACGATGGCAAATGTGTGTATTGTGTTATAACGCGGATGGGACTTGCATATAACGCGGATTGAAGCGAACGGAACTAGGATCGTGTTTTTTTTTATAATTGCAGAGTAGTAGTAGTAGGTGTGATAACGCCACAGGCTGTGACATCATGCGCATTTTCCGGTGCGGTGACGTTACAGGATGTGACGTCACGCGCACCGGAAGGTACTTAAGCCGGAGCCCGAGAACGGAAGCGGGGTCGTTGCAGGGGCCCGGGAACCTGAAGGGTGGAAGATTGAACCAGGGGTAGGGGCTGACGGAGTCTGGAGAGAAGCCAGCGTTAGCAATAGGAGTGGCTACTCTCCTCGGTCGGCCGATGTTGGCCGATCCCTCGGCCGACGCAGAGAGGAGAGAGCCCGCGAAGCTAGCTGTGGTACAGAGCAGGCAGAGTGCGGGTCCGGGTGAAGGACCGAGCAAAGGACCCCTATCCCTGGGGACAAGTGTTATTCCCTAACCCAATCACGGCGTAAGCCCTTGTGTAAACATCTGGCGGAAGCCCCGACTGAAGATCTGCCTCCGAGTCGTCATACGCACCACAACATCATGTTAATAATCGCACAAATGTTTTTTATAATCTTCATTTGAAGCTTTCGTGACTGCAGGAATCCATACTCTTTGGTTCTTTCGGTAAAGTCACGTTCGAAACGTCGTGATGTATTACTATATTATTTTTTCTACCTACGTGTTTGTATAATGTTCATAAACACACAGGGGGGGTTTGATGAAACGAAGTGAGTTGTAACTTAACGTGCCCCATCGCTTAATTTGTGCTTTCAATAATTTACTTTCTAAAAAAGATCTGACCATGTCTCGCACCTCCCGGAAAGGGCATTTCGAACTCCCAGGGGGTGCGTGCACCCCAGGTTAAGAACCACTGTTGTAGTGTATAGTGCAGTGTATAGTAGTGTCGTGAATAGCGTAGCATAATCATCATTATCACACAAGGCATTGTGGGATGCTGCTGGATGATGCTTCTAGACGCTTCTACAGCACGCACCACGGTCTTTGTTCAGGCCCTGCGTTACGCATCTCACACCGTTATCACGGACTCTGCTGCTTTACCCTATATTATATAATATTTATTATAACGTGATTTTTCCATAATGTGGTGTTCTTCAGGAACGCAACTACTACGACCCCGGCCGCATTACAGGAGGACGCGACCGTATTTATAGAGAAGGTTAGAGATCGCGGGACTATAAACGTTGTGTCGTCAAAACCCACTGCCACCCGGCAAGGCTAAGCAGAGTGAGGGGTTTGTCACGTCAACAAAAACGTGCCAGCTGGCGACTGCTTCGGCACACGCTGGGGTGTGTGTCGGGAGAGTAAACCCACAACACCGTTTGAGTGCATGCAAATTCAGCTTATCAGATGTTGACTAACCGTTTCACTTCGATGGCGTCACATCGGATTTGCGTTGTGTAAGACACCGCGTGCGTTACGATGTGACAACGATACTGCGATCTAACCACAAACAAAAACCTTTACGATGAACCGGTCGTGCTGCCGACCGTTACACCACCACCACCACCGCCGCCACCACCACCACCACCACCACCTCCACCGCCGCCGCCTCCACCACCGCCACCGCCGCCACCGCCGCCGCCGCCACCACCACCACCACCACCGCCACCACCACCACCACCACCACCACCGCCGCCACCACCACCACCACCACCACCGCCACCACCAACACCACCACTGCCGCCACCTCCACCACCGCCACCACCACCACCACCACCGCCACCACCAACACCACCACTGCCGCCACCTCCACCACCGCCACCACCGCCACCACCACCGCCGCCACCGCCGCCGCCGCTACCACCACCACCACCACCACCGCCACCACCACCACCACCACCGCCACCACCACCGCCCACTGTGGGCTGCAGCTTCCCACGCGCGTGACTCATGTTTGGAGAGGCGCTCGCACACTCACCCCTTTGCCATGCGTCGCTCGTTCCCGAGACTGCGGGAGACACGGGGGGGGAGGGGGGGGGGGAAGAACGTTCACTTAGATGGGCGTTGAGACACACAGGCGGGGGAGGCAACATTCACTTGTGTGTAGGTACGTGTGTACGTGTGGTGACACAGCGCCGGCTGCTGTCCAGCAGCGGCAACCGCGGTGGACAGTTCAGCGCACTCGCGCCGCCGAGCACGGACACGGCCGTGTGCGCCGGCAGGGCGGAGGAGCTGGGGCAAGGGTCACGGAAGGCCTCATCGGGAGGCCCCTGGGACCCGCTCGTGGGATCGAGAAGGGAGGCGCGGCCAGCGCGGAGCCAGGCCGCGCCGAGTAGAATAAAAGCAGCGGAGAGCGGGGAGCTCCGGGCTGCCGGTTCTGGGAGCGGACTCGTCTCGTCTCGTCTCGTCGTCGCTGGCGCCTTCGCCGCCTTCGCCGCTGCCGCCCTCGCCCCAAATTTGCGCGGCCGGACAGCGGTTGGCTGTCTCGGTCGACGCCGTCGGTGCAACGCGGTCAGGGTCGCGTCTAGGCCGGGCTGTACGGCAACGTGGCCGAGAGCGGAGGCCGGGGTTGGTGTAACGGAAATAGAGAGAAGGTGCCTCCTGCAACAGCCTCGTCTGCGACTGAGTGTGCTACACACAACACCAACAAGGACACTGCACATGTATCAGAAGTGACCTGGCCATATGCAGGAGGTCATGGGTTAGACCCCAACCCCGACGCCTGTTGTATATTTGGAGTCTGCGCGTGTCTCTCTCCCCGTCATCGCGTGGATTTTTCTCCGGGTCCTCCGCTTTTTTCCCTCCGCATTTAGAATCGACGAGCATTTGGAGTATTTGGCTGCTGCTATAAATGCCCACACAATGATAAGCAACTCCGTTGAGCTATAATTTGTGGCCAGACCGCTTCTGAAAAAGAGCTACGTAGGTTCAGTGGACCTTACCTGGTAAAATATATATTTTTAATTGCATATGAATAGTGGGGAGCGGTAGAACCGCGCTCCGAACCCGGCAACCCTGGTTCGATTCCCGCTCACCGATCCCCACCGAGCTGTGTGGCTCTTTTTCAGAAGTGACCTGGCGAGAAATGATAGCTCAACGAAGTGGCTCATCATCACGTGGGAGAAAAATCCGCGTGATCACGACGAGTGAGAGAGAAAGAACACGCAAACTCCAGATATACAGCAGCAGCAGGCATCAGAGTCGGGATCGAACCCACGACATCCTGTATACCAGGCGAGGTAGTTAACATCTCCTAGCCACCGTGGCGCCCATCCTCAGTTTGAGCCCTGGGACTGGATGTCTCTGTGAAGGGGTTCATAATGGCCATGTCACTCAGAGGCAGCGAGAGACAAAGAGAGAGAAGTCGGTGCTGCCCTTACCAGACATGCCGTCATGCGGGCATTCCTTCCCAGCATGCACTGCATCGAGGACAGCTTCTGGCTCATAGGAAATCCTGGCAAGGAGGACAGATTCTCACCTGCAAAAATGACAAAAGGCAATGAGGTTTTACTCTCAACCGTGCTTCACCACGCTGACAGAATATGTAAATGTACAGGTTACCGGTAACATAACACACAGTGCAACACAATACAAATGAAGATCCCTCGTGTAACTTTTAACAGATTGTTTGGTCTATGCGTGTGTATGTAGATGTGTCCCTGTGCTGTATGTGTGTGCATGTCCTTGTGCCCTTTGCGTGTGTGCGTACGGGTGTGTGTGTGTGTGTGCGTACGGGCATGTGTGCATACGTACGCGGGTCCCTTCGCTCTGTGTACGTACGCGTGTGTGTGTGTACGTAAGCACGTGTATGTGTGCGCGCATATGTAAACGTGTCCCCCTCGCTCTGTGTGTGTGCGTACACACGCGTGTGTGCGTGCCTACGTACGTGTTTGTGCGTACGCATGCGTGTGTGCGTGCCTAAGTATGCGTGTGCGTGCGTGCCTACGTGTGTGTGTGTGTGCGTGAGTACGTACGTGTGCGTACGCACGCGTGTGTGTGCGCGTGCCTATACAGTAAAACCTTGGATTGCGAGTAACTTGGTCTGCGAGTGTTTTGCAAGACGAGCAAAAAATTTAAATAAATGTTAATTTGATAAACGAGCGAGGGTCTTGCAAGTACGAGCAGTAGTACGTGTCTACGCTTTGTCTGCCGAGCGTCGAGTGATCACAACTGATATACGAGTGCTTTGGATTACAAACACGTTTCCGGAACGAATTGTGCTCGCAATCCAAGGTTGTACTGTACATGCGTATGCGTGCGTGCCTACGCGCGTGCGTGCGTGCGTGCGTACCCGCGTCTCCTTGCTCTGTGAGGCGGTGGTAGCAGCAGCTGACGAGGCAGAGGGCGTGGGCATGCGGCGAGGAGCAGAAGAGACGAACAGCGGTGGAGGAGAGGTCGCCACACGCGTGCAGGCCGGCCAGCAGCACGCCCTCACTCACGCGCACCTACAAGAACAAAGACGAAGGTCCCCCCCCCCCGTGTAGCCTGCGCAGACTGTTGGGGGCAAGTGCTGTGAGCGAGCACCTGTGAAGGCCGGCACAGCACGCGTGGAGGCGGGTGGCCGGCACCGCGCCCGGCCGCCTTTGTATCACCCAGCGGCGATGTTTACTACGCACCGCACCAGGTGCTCGTTTTGAGGCTGAGCCGACCTAGGGGAGGCCCAGGACCGGTTCAGATCATCGTCAACGGTGTTGGCGGCCAAGAGCGGGAATCGAGCTCGGGTCGCCAGGTTTGTAACGCAGCGTGGTGCTAACCACTACGCCAACGCTCCCCACACCTACACAGATGCATGCTGCACAGGCACACAATGACAACCGCCATTCACCACTAAGTGGAGGTAGCATCACGATGGCGCTTGTGACAAGCCAGGTGCACTCTAAGGACACATGAAGTGTTCAAGTCTCACTTCTGCCAAGTAAGGCCCCGCTGAGCTATGTAGCTCTTGCTCAGACGCGACCTGGCTATCACAAATGACAGCTCAACAAAGCGGTTCATCACGTGGAAATTTACAGCAGCCAAATGCTCTAAACGCGTGACGCTGATTCTAAATGCGGAGGGGAGAAAACCGGAGGACGTGGTGGGGGGGGAACCGGAGGACCCGGAGAAAAATTCACGTGACCACAGGGAGAGAGAGAGACACCGCAAACTTCAAATGTACAACAGGTGTCAGGGTCGGGATTGAAACCCACCACGTCCTCCATACCATTCTCGCAGCGGCTTTTGGCTAGCCATCGAACAAAGAAAGTCTACGCATCGCGCGCTTTCAGATGCGCTTCTGCGGCCGTTTTGAACGCTCTTTCTTCCGATATTAGGAAGCCACTGGGAGTCACGCTGCAGTTTTAAATCATCATCTAGTGTCTTGAGAACTGCTTTTTGTGCTCAAGCTTACTGTCCTTTCCCCCGCACCTCCGATAAGCAGGGTTGCCTCCGTACGGTGGTGCGAAAACACGTAAATACACACGTACAGGCGTGGTAGTTAATATCTCGCCACTGTGGTCTCACCCCGGAGTCGCCCAGGACCGCTTGGAGGTCCGTGCCGGGGGTCACGTGAGCGATCACCGTTGCGTGACCTCCCGCCTCGCCGGGGCGTGCACTCCGGGGGACGGCCGGCGTCTCGCCCGGCCTCCCCGCCCGGCCTCCTCCTCTTCCGCGCCGTCTGTCCAGCAGCCTCTCCTCCCGCCGCTCGGCTCCTCGCGTCACCGTGGGACTCGAGTCCAGGCCGGCGACGCGGAACGAGTAGCGCCAGGCGAGCTCCGAGCCCAGGTACGACTTGCCCGAGCCCAGTTCCACCACCTCGGGACACGGACGAGGACGTGCGTACGTACGCACGCGTGAAAACGGGCCGCGGTGTTAAAGCCACAGGCCGGCGGGGGGGCCACACCTTCGTCTCCCGAGTTGCATGCGGCTCTTTAATAAAGCGACAAAAACTTTTATTTTTATTTTATCAGAAGCAAACGTGGCCACAATTGATGTCGCTCAACGAAGTGGCTCATCATCATCATCACGTGGAAAATGGATCTTGGTTTGTTACGGGTTGGCCATCCCCTGCCATAGGCTAAGAATCCCAAAGGCCCCCGCATTGGGGGTGCCACGGTGGCTAGGAGATGTTAATTGCCTTGCCTGCTATTAAGGAGGTTGTGGGTTCTATTCTGACACTGACGCCTGGTGTATACTTGGAGTTTGCATGTCTCTCTCTCTCTCTCATCTCTCCCTGTGGCCGCGTGGATTTCCCTCCGGGTTCCTCCAGTTTTTCCCCCCGCATTTAAAATCAACATCACGAGTTTATTATCAGAGCGTGTTTGTTTGCACGTTCTGCCACAAAAACGTGTGGTTAATGCAGACTTAAGGCCTTGCAATAGTTTATCTATTTGGTGTTTGAACATCTTAACACCTCCATGGTCTGGAATGCTATTGCCAATAAACTGCAACTTTGATCACTACCTGTGAGATCTTCACTCAAAACTGCTCTAGAGGAGTTGTACACCCCTAGCTGCCACTGCTATTCAGAATGGCCTGAATTCAAATGTATCATTCCGGATGACCGCTGCAAAGTATGATCTTGAGTGCGGATCTTTAAAGGTGTATTGAACAAATTTGATTCTGCTACTGATACTCCTGCTATTATGGAATGACTCATGCAGCCAGTTATGGCTGCAAAGTTTGGTCGTACATGTTATGCATATCGTTTATTGTTAAATTTGAATCACAAGTTCCTATGATCACTGTTACATTGTTTTTATAGCTTTATTTTGGTAATTTTGAAAACGTTTTGGTTTAGCCATGTTTGTTTGTTGTAGTACAGAGTTAGCCTGATAACTTTAATCTACATTGTCTTATGGTTGTTATTGTTTGACTTGCATCACACTGGGATTTTTGCACACAGCATTGAAATACGGTGTTTTTTCTGGAAAACTTTGCTGTTTTTTCCAGGATTTTTCTGTTGCGTGTGGTTACTTTAAGATGTTTCTTGTTCATGTTTTTGTTTTGTCACGGTTGCACCCGAGTTAAGAGCTGCATGACTCACAGGGTTATACCTAATAAATGAAACTGAAACTGTGTTATTGTCAGAAAAGGAGAAAGCCTATTCTGGACGTTTTTTAAGGAGGATCTAGCCAAATTTTCGCATTCGGGGCAATGTTGCTGCATTGTGTGATCCCAAATGAGTAATTTGCGAACGCCGGTCATCCTCGCAGCAGCAGCAGCAGCAGCGGCTTTTCGCTAGCCATGGAACAAAGACGGTGGTCACCGCATCATCGCACGGCAATTTCACATCCGCTTCTGCGGAGGTCTGGAACGCTCATCCTTCCGATATTAGGTACCGACTGGAGCTACGCACTTTTAAACAATCTAAATTGACAAACTGAACGTACGGAGTGAAAGAAGTTCGGCATACACACATTGTTTAGTTTGTCGACCTTCCCCCAGGTACCGCCAATTAGCACGGTTAGCAACGTACAGCGGTGCGAAAACAATTAAACGTACATACATTAAATTACACACATTCGTTTTTGGATACTGGTCTACAAAAAAATTGCGTCCCGTAGATATCACCTGGTGGAGTCCGCAGCTCTGGGCGAGGCTCGCCACGGCCCCCACCATCGTCTGCACCTCGTGGCATTTCTTGGGACTCATGATGCAGTTCCTGAGGTCCAGTGCGGGAGCCAAATCTGCAGCAGACGCAAAGACATAAAGATCGACCTCTCCCCCACCACACTCCGCCAATCGTAGAGCCTTAACAGACTGTCAGGGTAAGTGCTGTTAGTAGTGAGTAGCAGCAGCGCCATCTGTGAAGGCGTGGTCATAATGCGGCTGCTATAAGTTGTTAACCAGAACACCTTCACATTGTATTACGTCCGTGTTGGCTCTTCCTGCATTGGCTTCCAGTCTCACGTCGAAACCAGTATAAAATCCTCTTATTAACGCAACAAAGCGGAGGACCATCTTGATGCCCCAGCCTACATCATTGACAAGCCGCACCCATAAGTCCCCCTTAAGGTCCCTAAGATGTGGGGGGGATCTTCCCTCTGCATTCCCAGGCCGAGGCTACTTAGCTCTGTGAGTGACCGAGATGTTTCTCCGTGTAGCCCTCAGGCTATGGAACGCTCTTCCATGAGACTTCAGAAGGATCGCTCTGAGAGTCATTTTTTTTAATGCGTCCTAAAACGTATTTATACACGCTTCCGCTTGTTAAACGGTGAGTTCTTCTTTGGTTCTTTCGGTAAAGTCACGTAGAATGAGAATAAAATAATAAATTAATAAAATAACACAATAAAATTCTCACGACGTTTCGGCCACAACACAAGTGGCCTTCATCAGGTGAAGGGACGAGACTGTCTGGAGGACAGCGCTGGAGCGAACACAGCCAAGCTCAGACCGCGGCCTTTAAGCTGTGTGAGAAGAAACAGAGCGCCTTGACAAAGGAATTAGCATAAAAATTAGCATTTAATTGTTAAAGTCAAAGCCTACACATCCACAGAGGCACCTAGTACACATCAAACAGGAGAATTTAGCATTGAAATAACTGAGGGATTAGCTTGTGACTGGTCACACAAGTAGCTATGTTAAAGTCAAAGCCTACACATCCACAGAGGCACCTAGTACAAATCAAACAGGATAATTTAGCATTGAAATAGCTGAGTAATTAGCTTGTGACTGGTCACAGAAATGGCTATGTTAAAGTCAAAGCCTACATATGTAGCCATTTCAGTGACCAGTCACAAGCTAATCACTCAGCTATTTCAATGCTAAATTCTCCTGTTTGATTTGTACTAGGTGCCTCTGTGGATGTGTAGGCTTTGACTTTAACATAGCTATTTCTATGACCAGTCACAAGCTAATCCCTCAGTTATTTCAATGCTAAATTCTCCTGTTTGATTTGTACTAGGTGCCTCTGTGGATGTGTAGGCTTTGACTTTAACAATTAAATGCTAATTTTTATGCTAATTCCTTTGTCAAGGCGCTCTGTTTCTTCTCACACAGCTTAAAGGCCGCGGTCTGAGCTTGGCTGTGTTTGCTCCAGCGCTGTCCTCCAGACAGTCTCGTCCCTTCACCTGATGAAGGCCACTTGTGTTGTGGCCGAAACGTCGTGAGAATTTTATTGTGTTATTTTATTATTTTATTCTCATTCTACGTGGTGACTTTACCAAAAGAACCAAAGAAGATGAATCCTTGCAGTCACGAAAGCTTTAAATCGAAATTTAAACGGTGAGTTAATTTAGTAAATGGATTATTAAGATGTATTTATAATCAAAATTATTTTAATGCTGAGTGTCTGCTGCTGCTGTGTCCTGTACAGCGCTTTGAGATCCTTGATGAAAAGCCGCTATATACGTGGCATTACGGGGACTCCTCTACTTACGAACATTCGACTCACGAACTTTCAGAGATACGAACAATCCTGTCCGTATGTCCAGTTGCCTGTTCGGACTGACAGTCGTAAGTTAAGCCGCTGCGCAATAGATGGCGTTGGTGGCATCTAGATCTGCAGAACGTGACTAACCAGTGGCATCTACATCTACAGGAAATTATATAACTTTTAAAACCATTCCCCCGTGTTTAGTCTACATGCCGTACAACGTGCTTGGAATCAGCAGGAGTCAAGTTGGACTTACGAACAAATAGACTTACGAACAGACCTCTGGAACCTAACTCGTTCATAAGTAGATGAGCCCCTGTATTGTTATTACGGGTGTGCTTAACTAGCAATGATTTGGCATGTTTTGTTTAGGTGACAAACCTTACGAAATGGCCGTGGCGGGTTTAACGACATTGTATATTTACGCGATCTAGCCCGAAAAGCCTCTATTATGGAAAATATTGGTCGCGAACGCTTACGTGTTAAATCTTTGTGTCTGCGAGTGTCAACGCAATCGTTCACCTTGAATGCTGCTGGGTTTGAGTGAAGTGCACAGCCCGAGGCCTGCCAGCGTGTGCCTCTCCACCTCCCTCACAAAGACACCGACCTCCGTCAGCCTCCCCCCGCTCATGAACGTGGCACCTGTGAGCACACACGCAACACATACGTCGTCGTCAGCCATGGTCAATCCACTGCTGGACGAAGGCCTCCCCAAGCCCTCTCCACCACCACCACCACCATCATCATCAGCCATGGTCAATCCACTGCTGGACGAAGGCCTCCCCAAGCCCTCTCCACCACCACCACCATCATCATCAGCCATGGTCAATCAACTGCTGGACAAAGGCCTCCCCAAGCCTTCTCCGCCACCATCATCAGCCATGGTCAATCCACTGCTGGATGAAGGCAACCCCAAACCCTCTCAACCACCACCACCACCACCATCATCAGCCTTAGTCAATTCACTGCTGAAGGCGACCCCAAGCCTTCTCCACCACCACCATCATCAGCCATGGCCAATCCACTGCTGGATGAAGGCCTCCTCCCTGCGATGTAACAATCCACGCCAGACCGCCCACCCGCTCCGCACCTGTTGCGTCACGTGATGCGGCGCAACAGAGCCACCACACAGTGAAGCGTGGGTTCGATCCCAACCCTTGATGCCTGCTGCTGTATATTTGGAGTTTGCGTGTCTCTCTGCCACCCTCCCCGTGGTCACGTGGATTTTTATTATCCGGCTGTTTCCCCTCCACATTTACAAAAGCGCATTTTGAAATCATTTAGAACATTTTGCTGTTGTAATTTCCAACGTGGTAAGCCACTTTGTTAAGCTATCATTTGTGGCCAGGTCGCTTCTGAAAAATAATACCTCAGTGGGCTTTACCTGGCAAGATAAATAATTGTTCAGTTTCATTTGGGTATTTTGAAGTATTTTGTCTACCTCTCCTATACTTTGCACTCCAATTGTGCTTGTGTAGTGTTTATTGTTGTAACGTTCGTACCCCGTGCCTCCACTGGACAACTGTGAAAAAGAGCTTTACATCTAATCGGATTCCTCCGGTATAAATATATACTCCGATTCTGATCTAAATGCATTTTGTAGATCCTAATGATGTTTCGGATTAAACGTTACTTACAAGGGCAGAATTTAAATCATCCCTCGTCTCGTTTAATGCCCCCTCCCACTCGCTCCGCTCTCAATCTCTCCTCACCGTTCCCCCCTCTCCTCGTAATTCCCGTACCCACTAAACTTCCCTCTCCCCATACCCACCCCCTCCCTCCCTATTCGCCGTATCACTTTAAGCTACCCTAATTGTACCACTCGTGTAAAGCGACTTGGCTTAAAAGCGCTGTATAAAAACAAGATATTCGCAAACAAGTCATTATGTTTCGATTTAAAGCTTTCGTGACTGCAAGGATTCATCTTCTTTGGTTCTTTCGGTAAAGTCACGTAGAATGAGAATAAAATAATAAATTGATAAACTAAAATAACGCAATAATATTCTCACTAGAGAATATTTACTTTACCGAAAGAACCAAAGAAGAAGTTATTACGTACTCTTTGGCTCTTTCGGTAAAGTCACGTAGGTACTAAATAAATCACGACGTTTCGGGCGCAATACAAGCGTCAGTTATCTGGTGGGAAAGCGGATGACGGACGCTTGTGTTGCTCCCGAAACGTCGTGCTTTATTTTGTACCTACGTAACTTTACCGAAAGAATCAAAGAGTATGGATTCCTGCAGGCACGAGAGCCTCAAATCAAGTTATTACGTAATAACAAAAATATTTAACTCGTCGTGGCTGCCGCTGTTGGACGGGTCACGTGACGCGTTAGCGCGTAATTCAATAGCGACCAGCAAATGGAGTTGACATCTTCACTTAAACTCTTTGGTTCTTTCGGTAAAGTCACGTAGTAGGTATAAAATAAAATAAATCAAGACGTTTCGGGCGCACCACCAAGCGTCCATCATCAGGTGGGAAAGCGATGGCCTGCTGCCGAGGCAGACTGTTTTAAAAGGTTTGAAATGGGTGTAGCTCAAGGGACGTAAAGAAGTGGCCGGGGCTAGTGATGTTAATGTGAGAAATTAGCATGCAACTGTAAGATAGGAGAGCGGCATCCTGGACGAGGGCACGGAAGTGGCTATGTTAATGTGAGGGATTAGCGTGATGTTAACGTGAGAAATTAGAGGGCACAGAAGTGGCTATGTTAATGTGAGGGATTAGCGTGATGTTAATGTGAGAAATTAGAGGGCACGGAAGTGGCTATGTTAATGTGAGGGATTAGCATGATGTTCATGTGAGACATTAGAGGGCATGGAAGTGGATATGTTAATGTGAGGGATTACAGTGAGGGAAAAAAGTATTTGATCCCCTGCTGATTGTGTACGTTTGTCCACTGACAAAGAAATGATCAGTCTATAATTTTAATGGTAGGTTTATTTTAACAGTGAGAGACAGAATAACAACAAAATCCAGAAAACTGCATGTCAAAAATGTTATAAATTGATTTGTATTTTAATGAGGAAAATAAGTATTTGACCCCCTCTCAATCAGAAAGATTTCTGGCTCCCAGGTGGCTTTTATACAGGTAACGAGCTGAGATTAGGAGCACACTCAAAGGGAGTGCTCCTAATCTCAGCTTGTTACCTGTATAAAAGACACCTGTCCACAGAAGCAATCAATCAGATTCCAAACTCTCCACAATGGCCAAGACCAAAGAGCTCTCCAAGGATGTCAGGGACAAGACTGTAGACTTACACAAGACTGGAATGGGCTAAAAGACCATTGCCAAGCAGCTAGGTGAGAAGGTGACAACAGTTGGTGCGATTATTCGCAAATGGATGAAACACAAAAGAACTGTCAATCTCCCTCGGCCTGGGGCTCCATGCAAGTTCTCACCTCGTGGAGTTGCAATGATCATGAGAACGGTGAGGAATCAGCCCAGAACTACACAGGAGGATCTTGTCAATGATCTCAAGGCAGCTGGGACCATAGTCACCAAGAAAACAATTGGTAACACCACGCCGTGAAGGACTGAAATCCTGCAGCGCCCGCAAGGTCCCCCTGCTCAAGAAAGCACATATACATGCCCGTCTGAAGTTTGCCAATGAACATCTGAATGATTCAGAGTACAACTGGGTGAAAGTGTTGTGGTCAGATGAGACCAGAATGGAGCTCTTTGGTATCAACTCAACTCGCCGTGTTTGGAGGAGGAGAAATGCTGCCTATGACCCCAAGAACACCATCCCCACCGTCAAACATGGAGGTGGAAACATTATTCTTTGGGGATGTTTTTCTGCTAAGGGGACAGGACAACTTCACCGCATCAAAGGGACGATGGACGGGGCCATGTACCATCAAATCTTGGGTGAGAACCTCCTTCCCTCAGACAGGGCATTGAAAATGGGTCGTGGATGGGTATTCCAGCATGACAATGACCCAAAACACACGGCCAAGGCAACAAAGGAGTGGCTCAAGAAGAAGCACATTAAGGTCCTGGAGTGGCCTAGCCAGTCTCCAGACCTTAATCCCATAGACAATCTGTGGAGGGAGCTGAAGGTTCGAGTTGCCAAACGTCAGCCTCGAAACCTTAATCACTTGGAGAAGATCTGCAAAGAGGAGTGGGACAAAATCCCTCCTGAGATGTGTGCAAACCTGGTGGCCAACTACAAGAAACGTCTGACCTCTTTTATTGCCAACAAGGGTTTTGCCACCAAGTACTAAGTCATGTTTTGCAGAGGGGTCAAATACTTATTTCCCTCATTAAAATGCAAATCAATTTATAACATCTTTGACATGCGTTTTTCTGGATTTTGTTGTTGTTATTCTGTCTCTCACTGTTCAAATAAACCTACCATTAAAATTATAGACTGATCATTTCTTTGTCAGTGGGCAAACGTACAAAATCAGCAGGGAATCAAATACTTTTTTCCCTCACTGTAGCATGATGTTAATGTGAGAGATTAGCATGTAACTCTAGATAAGGAGAGCGGCCTCCTCGACGAGGGAGTGCAACCCAACGGGTGTAATCCGAAGGGCATGTGAGCATGAGAGTGCAAGCCAAAAGACGTGAGCATGAGAGTGCGATCCAAAGGGCCTGTGAGCATGAGATATCTAAGAGAGAGGCATAGAGAGAGAAACACAGAGAGTCGAAATAACAGCTGACATAGGCAGGTAGGATGGAAACATCACAGTCAGTTAAGACTTTACCTGGTTAATAACGTCCTTCCAATGATTGCTCAGATCGTACCCATCCTCTGTGTTTATATATCTGGATGGCTTCATGAACAAATCTCTGAAGGTAGCCGGTAGTTTTGCAGAGTACCTCCGTCTTGGAGAATTCAATTTCGTGTGAGCTCCCAGCGTTGCATGCTAATTTCTCACATTAACATCACTCGCCCCGGCCACTTCTTTATGACCCTTGGGCTACACCCATTTCAAACCTTTTCAAACAGTCTGCCTCAGCAGCAGACCACGCTTTCCCCCTGATGACGGACGCTTGTGTTGCACCCGAAACGTCGTGATTTATTTTATTTTCTACCTACGTGACTTTACCGAAAGAACCAAAGAGAATGGATTCCTGCAGTTACGAAAGCTTCCAATAAAGATCTTCAATTAAACTCAACCCACATGCGTGAAATTTAAAGGGGTTATTAAATCCATTTGCATGTTTTAAAACCCACTGAGAAAACACATTCTCCTGCGGAGGGAGCTGGTAGGAACGTTGGGTTGCTCGGTCAATGGCCAGGGTCAACGGCACCACCACGTGGCGTATTCCGCAAATATGCTCGACTGTGAGGGCGGGCACAAGCCGGCGTGAGTAGGTTAAACGTTGAGTTTATAAGGGCACCACGGGGTGACCAGCCCCTCCCCACCCAGCCCCACCCCTCCCACCCCCACCCTCCCCACCCTCCCCTCTCCACCCTCCCCTCCCTCCCCACCCAGCCCCACCCCTCCCATTCCTGGACGCACGACGGACGGACAGACACAATAATCCCCCTGTGGGCTGCTGGTGGTGTAACCAGGAGGACCCCCACACAGTATTAACAATGTTTTTAATTCATGAACTGACCAAACTGCTTGGATTTGAACCCATGGTTTGTGGCCGGGTCACGTGACGTACTATTGACTTGCAAATTCCATCGCTAGCCACGTCCACTTTCCTTATGGGGTTGTGCCCACCACGGGCGAATGTGGCCTCTGGTTTGGGGTGGCTCTCTCGCGACGTTTCCTCCTGCCTCAGCAGTCCGCCTGCTCTGTTGTTTCACCTGAAGACGATGGCTTGTGATTCATCAGTTATTTTTTTTTCTACCTACGTGACTCTACCGAAAGAACCAGAGTATTAATTTCCTGCAGTCACGAAAGATTGTGCTATTGTACGGTAAATGTAGTTCGCTTGTTCGATTGCACTCAACACACAAAGCGTTAAGTCGAAATTAAACATCAAATAAATCTGTCATAAAAAAAAAACAATAATCAACAAATAAAAAAATTTACGGACCGGTGGTTGGATTGGAAACCCGTGGTGGTGAGTGGCCGGGTCACGTGACGCAACAGCGGCACACGTGACTACCGTAGAGTAAATGGAATTAACGTCTAAAAATGTTTATTCTTTTAAACAACTAAGAACAAATACAAAAAGAAATATATTTACTGACGTGACGCACCAGGGCACATTTAAATACCGTCCTATAAATGTAGCCAAGACGTTAAATTAAACTCAACCGGCACGAGTGAACTTTTTTTAAAATCAACAATGAAACATCCATCTGCATTCTTTTTTTAAACCCACTGAGATATGTATACATTTTAAACAATAATATTTAGTTTTTATTCACTAACCGGTGGTTGGATTTGAACGCGTAGTGGTGTGTGGCTGCGTCACGTTACGTAACAGGGCACATTTAAATACCGTACGGTAAATGTAGCGAACGCCTCCACTTAAACTCAACCCACACGCGTGACATTTCAACAACGAAACAAACGTATCTGCATTTTTTTTTGTTGTGTCGCGTTAAACCCTTACCGATAAATTAATTTTTAAAAAAATTGTTTTTAATAAAAAAAATATTAAAACTGACCGGCGGCGGTTGTATTTGAACCGGCGGCGGCGTGGTCGTCGGTGAACGACCGCGATTGGCGGGTGACCTCCTCACGTGACGCGACGTCACCCAGCAGGGCGCCGAGAACGCGAGCGGGAGACGTCTCCCCCTCGTCCCCTGCCGCTCGCCACACGGCCCGGCTCCACGTCGCGTCGGCGTAGAAACGCGCAGAACTCTCCCCCAGCACGAACATGGAGGCGCGGACGAAGCGCCACGCGGCCTCCGCCTTCTCCGCCAGTAAGAGTGAGTCGGGCATGGCCTGCCGCGTGTGGTGTGTGTGTGTGTGTGTCGCAGGTAAACTCTTGGTTTAAAATCACTACCTGGTGTTGTTGTCGTGTGTCGCACGTCGATTCGGGCCTATAATGAGTCATCTACACCTGGTGCGGCGTGTGTATGGCGAGTCCGTTCGGACTCGTCTCGTGTGTGTAAACGTCAGCGGTGGGGAGAGACAAAGACGGCCGGGTGTGGTGTTAGCCACCCGCAATGTCGGCCCGTCGTGTGTGCTGCTACTCGCTACTACTACTACTACACACTTTGTCCCTCCCTGTTCTGGGTGGGGATGGGAGAATCTCTGTGTTTGATGTCGCGAGTTTAAAATAAATAAAAATGTGTAAATTTTACCTCAGGAGTCACCGACTCCTCGCAATGGCGGGTCGGAGGGGGGCGTTGACGGGGAATCGATTCTTGCGGGTGTTTTCCCCTTATCGATTCGTGACAATCGATTCCTCCCATCGGGATTTTTGCGGTGGAGTCGGTAAATGGTAAAGTTGTGTACGTCGATTCGATTCCTCTTTGGATTGACCGCGGCGGTGGAATCGACGTTTGCGGGTTAAGGAGGAATCGATACAACTTTATTTCTTAACGGATTTTAACTATCTTCTTTGGTTCTTTCGGTAAAGTCACGTAGAATGAGAATAAAATAAAAATGATAAAATAAAATAACGCAATGAAATTCTCACGACGTTTCGGCCACAACACAAGTGGCCTTCTTCAGGTGAAGGGACGAGACTGTCTGGAGGACAGCGCTCCAGACGGTCTCGTCCCTTCACCTGAAGAAGGCCGCTTGTGCTGTGGCCGAAACGTCGTGAGAATTTTATTGTTATTTTATTAATTTATTATTTTATTCTCATTCTACGTGGTGGTGACTTTACCGAAAGAACCAAAGAAGATTAATCCTTGCAGTCACGAAAGCTTTAAATCGGGAATTTAACTAATCTTGATTTGAAGCTTTCGTGACTGCAGGAATCCGTACTCTTTGGTTAAACCCAGGATGGATCGTAGGCAGGCCGGCCTAACTGTTTCTAACCGGCGAAGATGTTCCTTGAAGGGAGGTCAAGACCATGGCCGAGAAGACCTGAAGCTTAGTGCGGAGCGACAGACCAGGTAGCTTCCACACAGCGTTACGTAGCCGATTAAATGATAATGCCGCTGAACTGATTCGGAGTGAGACCTCTGCTGTCAAACCGGAGCCAGTCATGAGCACACTGCCCAGGTATGGGAAACTCTACACTCTCTCCACAACTGCCCCATCACCAATTAGGAGTTGTGGGAGTGGAGCGTCTGATGGTACAAAATACCCAGGCAGTTGCTTAGATTTGGTGGGGCCCCACCTCTTAGTGGCAAGCTCCAGGTTCAGCAGCAGCGCCTCCAACTCCTCCTCTGAGTGAGCAGAAATCGCCAAATCATCGGCATACATAACGTGGTTGACCAATATGGAGCCATCCCTTGATTGCACCCGGGCATTGATCAGCCTCCCATTGTATCTGAACCAGATGGAAATGGCTCCAACTCCTGGCCACGTAGTTTTACCCGGGCCCGCTCACCATCATGAAGGCCCTTAATGATAGGGAGCAGAGAGTCAGGGACTCCTAAAGCACGAAGAACAACCCAGAGCCCAGGCCTAATGATGGTATCATAGGCCTTGACCAGGTCAATAAAACAGAGATGTAGGTCTTGTTGGAATTCCCTACACCTCTGCTGGAGCAGACGGACAGAAAATATGACATCTGTGCAGGACCGCCCTGGCCTGAAACGACATTGGGGCTCTGCAAGCCTCTCCTCAGCGTGCCTGGCAAGGCGATGTTGAATAATAATTTACAGGACCCGGCAGACAAATATCCCCTGTATAGCCTTAACAGACTGTTGGGGCAAGTGCTGTTAGCAAGCACCTGTGAAGGCCGACACAGCACACGAGGGGGTGGGTGGCCAGCACCACGTCCGGCCGCCTTTGTCGCCCCAAGTGGCGATGTTTACACACCTCGCCAGGTACTCATTTGAGGCTGAGTCGACTGGGATCACCCAGAAGCAGAAGCAACATCGCCCCCTACTGCGAAAAATTGGTAGGCCCATCCTGAAAAATACTTTTTTTACGACAGTATTTGTTATTTTACCCGGTACATTTTGTCATTAACCCACAGCTACCCGACACAGCCAGTTTAAACTTGAAGGGTTTTTTTGAATTTTAACAGGTGGGGCCCCACTGAGCTATATGGCTCGTTTTTAGAATCGGCCTGACTATCACAAATATTAGCGCAATGAAGTGGCTTATCGTCATGTGGAGATTTATAGCAGCCAAATATTACAAATGCACGTTGATTCTACATGTGGAGGGGAATAACCGGAAGGCCCAGAGAAAAGAAATCCAAGTGGCCACGGGGAGAGAAACATGCAAACTCCAAATATACAGGTGTCAGGGTCGGGATTGCACCCACGACCTCCTGCGTACCAGGCGAGAGAGTTAACATCTCCCCACCGCGGCGCCCCATGCATTACCAAAGCATATTTGTTTGCATGTTTAACCACAAGTATGTGTAGTTAAAGAAGACTTTGAAGCGTCGCAATGGCCAAATTGCCATCTGACTGCAATATACAGGGACCCAAAAAAAACTACAAGGACTCTTCTACTTACGAACAAGTTATGTTCCAGAGGTCTGTTCGTAAGTTTATTTGTTCGTAAGTCCAACTTTACTCATGTCGATTCTAAACGTGTTGTACGGCGTGTACACTAAACACGGGGAATGGCTTTCAAAGTTGTACAATCTCCTGCAGATGTAGATGCCACTGGTTCTTCATATTCTGTAGATGTAGATGCCACTGATTGTTCATGTTCTGCAGATGTAGATGCCACTGATTCTTCATGCCCTGCAGATGTAGATGCCACTGGTTCTTCATGTTTTGCAGATGTAGATGCTACTCGTTCTGCATGTTCTGCAGATGTAGATGCCACTGATTCTTCATGTTCTACAGATGTAGATGCCACTGATTCTTCATGTTCTGCAGATGTAGATGCCACTGGTTCTCCATGTTTCTGTCGATTAAATGTCTTATCATTTGGAAATGTATAGCAGCAGCCAAACACCTTAAATGCGTGGTGATGTTGATTCCAAATGTGGAGGGGAAAAAAAACGGAGGACCTGGAAAAAATCTACGTGACCACGGGGACAGAGGGATGCAAACTCCAAATATGCTGCAGGCATCAGGGTTGGGATTGAACCGACGACCTCCTGTACACCAGGCGAGGTAGTTAACATATCCTAGCCCACCCTGATGATGATGAGAGAGTGATACGCAAACACCAGGCATACAGCAGCAGGCATCACCACGGTTGGGATTGAACTCATGACCTCCTGTATACCAGGCGAGGTAGTTAACATCTCCGAGCCACTGTGCTGCTATCAAACCCCCAATGGATTTCAAATGTGTGGCGGCCCCTCACATACTAATGATGTCTTAACGGCGACAGTGCACCCCTCTGGTTCCCCCATCGGAAAATGAGTGACGAACCACTAGAATAACAACAACAAATAAAAATTCACGACGTTTTGGCCACAACACAAGTGGCCTTCATCAGGTGAAGGGACTGTGCTGTCATGAGGACAGCGTTGGAGTGAACGCGACCTGGGCTTGGCTGTTTTCGCTCCAACGCTGTCCTCATGACAGCACGGTCCCTTCACCTGATGAAGGCCACTTGTGTTGTGGCCGAAACGTCGTAAAATTTTATTTTTTGTTGTTTTTTTACGTGACTTTACCGAATAGAACCAAAGAGTATGGATCCTTGCAGTCACGAAAGCTTTAAATCTAGAACCACTAGATTACTAGAATGTTCTGAATAAACAATAATACCGTTTAGCCGGCAGCAGGTGGCGCTATAGCCACGTAAAATCTCTTTGACGCAGCCACGAAAGGTGGCCTTTGTAACCACGGACGCAGCGACAATGTTCCAGCAACAAATCGCAGTTTTCACGATACGAATGTTATCGCCATTTCACTTTTCCCAGTAACTTTGTAATAGCATTTCACGTTATCTATGCGACTTATACCATTGGAAACCTCATTTGCCAGTAACAAAATATGATAATTGTTTTTTTACCTTCTTTGGTTCTTTCGGTAAAGTCACGTAGAATGAGAATAAAATAATAAATTGATCAAATAAAATAACACAATAATATTCTCACGACGTTTCGGCCACAACACAAGCGGCCTTCATCAGGTGAAGGGACGAGACTGTCTGGTAGGACAGCGCTGGAGTGAAAGAGCCACGTTCAGATCACGACCTTTAAGCTGTGTGAGAGGAAACAAAGCGCCTTGACAAAGGAATTAGCATATAATTTAGCATTGAAATGGCTGAGTGATTAGCTTGTGACTGGTCACAGAAATAGCTATGTTAAAAGTTAAAGCATACACATCCGCAGAGGCACCCCTTGACAAAGGAATTAGCATAGAATTTAGCATTGAAATAGCTGAGTGATTAGCTTGTAACTGGTCACAGAAATAGCTACGTTAAAGTCAGAGCATACACATTCACCGAGGCACTTAGTACAAATCAAACAGGAGATTTTAGCATTGAAATAACTAGGCGAATTTAGCATTGAAATAACTGAGTGATTAGCTAGTGACTGGTCACAGAAATGGCAACAAAACTGACACCTTTTTTACATGGAGTCATGTTTACATTGACCACAATACCTGCCGTCGGAACGCAAACAAAAAATAACAACTCTGATAATGTATGCACTGTCCTTGAAATTGATTGGTCCACACCCGAGACAGCTTTCTTTAGCTACACACACATACTCTGATGGTGCATTGTCTTTGAGTTGTGCGCCTTTTGGCGTCTTCTGGTCCAACACCCACGTGAGACGAAGCTCTAAAGAAAGCTGTCTCGGGTGTGGACCAATCAATTTCAAGGACAGTGCCACATACATTATAAGAGTTGTTATT
This sequence comes from Petromyzon marinus, assembly GCF_048934315.1. Lineage (NCBI taxonomy): Eukaryota > Metazoa > Chordata > Hyperoartia > Petromyzontiformes > Petromyzontidae > Petromyzon > Petromyzon marinus. The sequence continues at coordinate 735,121 of NC_133731.1, read as the reverse complement.
TTTTGTTTGCATTCCGACCGCAGGTATTGTGGTCAATGTAAACATGACTCCTTGTAAAAAAAAGGTGTCAGTTTTGTTGCCAGATAAAAGGGTAAAAAAACAATTATCATATGCGACTTATGTCATTAATTTATCGTGAAAAAATGTAAATCTTATATTCAGTGACTCGCTCACCTATTCTCTCTATTTTGCACCGTTTGTTTGTTTTTTTGGGGTATTTTGCTTTTGTAACTTTCTGAGCCCGTGCCACATTTAAAATTTGAGTACTTTTGGCGTTTCGCCGGTGATCACAACCACCACAGGCAGCAGCTTCATCAGGCGATTTGCCGTAATCACCAGCGGCATGTCGCAGTACTCGTGTTGTGAATCAGAATGAGAATGTTTGCTCATACTGGAGGAGAAATCCGATGAGCTATGAAGCTCTTTTTTTCACAGATGTCCTTTAATGGGGCCACGGGGCAAGAACGTTCCAACAACAAACAGTACACACACACGATAGTAGGGAAAAGTACAAGTTATATTCTTTGTTCTTTCGCTAAAGTCACGTAGAAGGGAAACAATAAAATAATAAAAACTACATATATTATTTTATTGTTTCCCTTCTACGTAACTTTACCGAAAGAACCAAGAATATGAATCCCTGCAGTCACGAAAGCTTTAAATCAAAAAGTACAAGTTAGGTAAACAAAATTGGATTTACTCTCCAACACACAATTGGTGTGCTGTTGAAGTAATAGACCATTGGCACGTTTTGTTCGCGCGACAAACCTCACCACTTTGCCGCTTCGGGTGGTGGCGGGTTTAACGACACGGCGTTTATATTCACGCAACCTCTAACCCAAAAACCTTAATTATGAACAATACGCGTCTCGAAGGCCTACGTGTTAAATTGATAGGTGGGTAAAGAGAGACAGCCAGACCTAGGGTTTGAACCCAGGTTCTCAGCGGTGCCAACTCGGGGGGAGCCTGACACGGCCATGATGAACATCCCCGGAGAGAGGGGCAGACACACCCAGGGCTAGAACACAGGCATATTAAAACTAAACTACAGTGGTACCCCGGAGATCGAACTTAATTCGTTCCAGAAGGCCATTCGAATACCGAATAAATTTTCCCCATAAGAATTAATGTAAATGACATTAAAAGGTTCCAGACACAAGAAATCTCTCATTATAAAGCATTTTTACACGAAGTTTACAGTAATTGCATGCATAGAATCATACAAAAAAACAAGAAACACAATAAATGAATGGAATAAATGAATAAATATATGGAATAGATGAAATAAATGAACATTGAACTTCACTTTACCTGTAGTAAGGAGAGTTGATGGCTTGAGTGGAAGGTGGTGGGGAGGAGGTGGTGGTGTTATTTTTTGGAAGGGGAGTCCTGTTTGTCTGGGCAAGCGTCATGCACGCTGGCCTTGTGCGTCTCAGCCGTGTACAGGTTCTTTCAAGTCGCGATTGCCCGTTTGACTTCGGAATTTCGTTCGGATTCCGGGGCAAAAAATGTTCGGAAATATCGTTAGAACACCGATTTGTTTGAGTTCCGGTGCGTTCGATCTCCGAGGTTCTACTGTATTAAGCTAGTTTTACGTCACAAGGTTAGGCCCCACTGAGCCGATGTCGCTCTTTTTCCGAAGCGATCCTGGATATCACAAATGATAGCTCAGCGAAGTCGCTTATCACGTGGAAAATAATAGCAGCAGCCAATACGCTAAACACGTGACATTGATTCAAAATATGTAGGTGAAAAACTGGAGGACCCGAAGAAAAATCCACGCGACCACAGGGAGAGAAAGACGCAAACTCCAAATATACAGCAGCAGGCGTCAGGGTCGGGATCGAACTCACGACCTCCTGCATACCAGGCGAGAGATTTAACATCTCTCCAACCGCGGTACCCCATGCATTACCAAAGCGTATTTGCTTGCATGTTTGAGCACAAGTATGCGTGGTTAAAGTTCAATGGAAGTAGCGTACCATTACGTGGAGATTTACAGCAGCCAAATAATCTAAACAATGCACGTCCTTAGAGAACGGACCCGCAGAAGCGGATATCCCAGAAATATTTCTGACTGAAATTCCCTTCCAGGACCTTGGCAGCGCGCTTTCCGCGCCCACCCTCTTCCTGCACTTCGAGAGGTCAGTTCGTATGGTGGCGGCCGAACCGATACTTTTAATTCTCAATGGCTGGCATTTATCCAAATGATGTAAACAAAAATGCTATTGTACTGAAGTAATTATAAGTGTGGAGGGGAAAAACTGGAGGGCTTGGAGCAAAATCTACGCGACCACTGGGAGAGAGAGAGAGATGCGCAAACTCCAAATATACAGCAGGCGTCAGGGTCGGGATGGCACCCATGACCTCCTTTATACCAGGCGAGATAGTTAACATCTCCTAGCCACCGTGGCGCTCCTGCAGTGGATTGGTGACACTGACATGGCCATTATGAACTCACTGGGAGATGTTTAGCCTGCGGCGGTGGGGCTAAGAGCCTGCTTTTTAAGACATTGATGTTTTATTGCCCCTCCGACGGAGTGCTGTACTCGTCGTAGTAAGGGGCTTTAGTGACGACTATTATCCACTCGGGGTTGTTCGGGGGAGCCTGCGGCGCCCCTCACAGCCGTTTACGGCCTTCGACCAGGAAAGTCACAAAAAAATAGCACACGAACGACGCATTCACGCAAGCACCCGATGCTCCGTTTTGAAGGTTTAAAATGAAACATCTTTGAATTGTATTATGTTTTGAATTACATAATTGTATTTCTTCATTAAAGGATTATATAATTTCACAACTGGAAGACTTCATCGATAAGGACATTCCGTGTGAATTTTCTCTCGTCGTTAAGTCGATGGCCTTGCTGGGGGTTCGGTTCGATGCGGACTTTCACCTGTTTGGGATTGCGGGATCGAGATAAGGCGACATGGAGCTGGCCGTGCGAGAAGACCGCCGTCTGCAGATCGATTCCAACGTGATCGAACGTCTGTCCCTGCGCCTTCGTCGTTCATGCAGGGGGCGCTGCAAACCTACGCGACGGAAAGTGCAGTTAAAGTATTAAAGCTTTCGTGACTGCATCAAATTACTCATTGGTTTTTTCGGTAAAGTCACGTATGTAGAAATACAATAAAATGATATTAAAACAAAAAAGAATCGCGACGTTTCGATCACAACGCAAGCAATCTTCATCAGGTGTATTTACCTCCGTGATTTGTTCTTGACACCTGATGAAGGTCGCTTGCGTTGTGATCGAAACGTCGTGATTGTTTTTTGTTTTAATATAATTTTATTGTATTTCTACATACGTGACTTTACCGAAAAAAAAACAATGAGTAATTTTATGCAGTCACGAAAGCTTTAATACTTTATTATCACACTTCTACGGGGAAGTGTATGTGTAAGATGTTCCCTTTTTTGAGCTGCCGTTTTGTATTTACAAGAGGTAGTCATTTTTTGAGCTGCCGTTTTGTATTTACAAGAGGTGGTCCTTTTTTGAGCTGCCGTTTTATATGTGTAAGATGTGCGTGTTTGAGCTGCCGCTCTCGCTCTGGCCCCTCCCCCCCCTCCAACCGTATTTACTATTTAAGCTTCTGTTCATCCCTCTGCCCCATTCCCCCTCTCTATCTGCCTCCCTGTCCATCTTTCCTCCCTCCTTACCTCTTGGTGGACTTGTATATGTATTTCTACTGACCATGTACCTCGTATTTGTCACTCTATCTATGCTGGTATGTGCAATCCAAAGGTTGAACACGAAATTTAACACTCTTCTGAAATTCGTGGTCCGCCAGGAAGTGTCTAACTGTGTTGTTGGCCTGACTGGATGTGCTTCACATAATGTTTGTTCAGGTTTGTTGAATTCTCGTCTCTCATCTTCTTGTTGTATTTACCTCCGTGATTTGTTCTTGACACCTGATGAAGATCGCTTGCGTTGTGATCAAAACGTCGTGATTGTTTTTTGTTTTAATATAATTTTATTGTATTTCTACATACGTGACTTTACCAAAAAAGCCAATGAGGAAAGTGCAGTGTTCATCACAGATAGATAAAGTTGTGCACTTATATAAGAGTATAATCGAGGTTTTTTTTTTGTTTAGATTATATAGCGTAGACATATATAACTGTTTTGTTAAACCGCCCACCATCACCCGATACAGCCAATCAGTGAGGGTTAGTCGTGTGAACCAAACATCTGGCCAATTAGGCGAAAGCCTACGTGTTAAACCAATTAGTTAGTAGTTCAGCACTAACCGGTTGTGTGGTTGGAGAGTAGACCCACTGCAACATTCACAATTATAGCGTAGTGTATAGTAGTGTTTAGTGTAGTGTATAGTGTAGTATACTAGTACAGTGCTAACCGGTTGTGTGGTTGGAGAGTAGACCCACTGCAACATTCCCAATTATAGCGTAGTGTATAGTAGTGTATAGTGTAGTATACTAGTACAGTGCTAACCGGTTGTGTGGTTGGAGAGGAGACCCACTGCAACATTCCCAATTATAGCGTAGTGTATAGTGTAGGATACTAGTTCAGCACTAACCGGTTGTGTGTTGGAGAGTAAACTCACAACTGCATTTACAATTCGAGTATCCGTGACGTTTCGCCGGTCATTACAACAGCAAAAAACAACTGCCCTCATCTGGCGACAGAAATCCTCCTGTTTCGGTCTCAGATTTGTGGATTTCTCCACAACTCTGTCGCAGCATCATCAGTCGCCCGATGATGCTGCTGGTTGTCGTTATCGTCGTCGTCGTCGTCCTAAACGTGCCCGTTGTGACACTCGCACGAACCCGGAAGTCCTTGGAGTGGCTCGGGCAGAGCCCCCAAGAACCACGGTTAGCGGAGAGAGAGAGAGAGAGCCAGAGTTAAATTGCCAAAAACACGACGTGTAATTGGGCTATTTGGTGGCGCTGTTTCTGCTGCTGCTGTGTTGGTATGTGCGTGTGTTGAACTTATTTTGCACCATACGTAGCCAACCGTTCTAAAGCACGGAGCTGCGGGGGAAGGACAACAAGCTGGACCACGTGTATGTACTTTGAACTTCTTGCTCACCGTACGTAGCCATTCGTGCTCGTCGGAGGTGCGGGGGCTGGACAACAAACCAAACGTATATAAAACAGGCAAAACATTTGTCAATTGCCCTTCGTAAAGGCGTCCTTTGAAGAAGGGCAACTGCCTGAAATGTCACCTATTGTGATTTTTTTTTTCCTTTTAAAGGCCATAACACTTGACACTGTCATTATGAACCCCTCCCCTCTGAGAATAAGCGCGAGATGGCCCAGACCTTGGGCAAAAACCCACACATCGGGGCCATTGTGACCCACACCTCCCACCACCCGGAAAGACCCAGACACAGGGCTTTAACACACGATCTCAGTTTATGATACAGGGACTCCTCTACTTGCGAACGTTCGACTTATGAACTTTCAGAGATATGGCCAAACCTGACCGTACGTCCAGTTGCCTGTTCGGACCGAGAGTCGTAAGTTCAACCGCCGTGCAATAGATGGCGGTGGTGGCATCTACATCTGCAGAACGTGTTGAACCAGTGTCATCTACATCTGCAGAACGTGAAGAACCAGTGGCATCTACATCTGCAGAACGTGAGGAACCAGTGTCATCTACATCTGCAGAACGTGAAGAACCAGTGGCATCTACATCTGCAGAACGTGAAGAACCAGTGGCATCTACATCTGCAAAACATGAACTAGTGGCATCTACATCTGCAGAACATGAAGAACCAGTGTCATCTACATTTGCAAAATATGAAAAACCAGTGGCATTTACATCTTCAGAACATGAACTATTGGCATCTTCAACTGCAGAACATGAGGAACCAGTGGCATCTACATCTGCAGAACGTGAGGAACCATTGTCATCTACATCTGCAGAACACGAAGAACCAGTGGCATTTACATCTGCAGAACATGAACTATTGGCATCTTCAACTGCAGAACATGAAGAACCAGTGTCATCTACATCTGCAGAACATGAACTAGTGGCATCTACATCTGCAGAACATGAAGAACCAGTGGCATCTACATCTGCAGAACATGAACTAGTGGTATCTACATCTGCAGATCGTGAAGAACCAGTGGCATCTACATCTGCAGAACATGAACCAGTGGCATCTGCAGGAGATTATACAACTTTTAAAGCCATTTCCCGTGTTTAGTGCACGTGCCGTACAACACGTTTGGAATCTACGGGAGCAAAGTTGGACTTGCGAACAAATGGACTTATGAACACAGTCCTCTGTAATTTTAACTCGTTCGTAAGTAAAGAAGTCCCTCTAGAGGTTTTTTTGGGGTTATATCGCGTAAATATAAATGTGTCGTGAACCCTCCACCACCCGACACAGCCAATCCGTAAGGGATTGTCACGTGAACCAAGCATGCCAGTTAGTTACTAGTGCAGCACTAACCGGTTGTGTGGTTGGAGAATAAATCCACAACATTTACAATTTGAGTCCCGTAACGTGTCACTGGTAAAATGGCATCCAGAAAAATTGGCCCATGATGCTGGTTGTTGTTGTAATTACCAGCGAAACAGCACGCTACTCAAATTGTAAATGTTGTGGGTTTACCCTCCAACACACACAACCAGACATTTGGTTAAACTATTGATGTGCATTCTTAATACAATTATTTCTCACAACCATGTTGGGCTCAGGCCAAGGGGGGGGGGATGTACGCTCGGTTGAAACAAAATTCAACAAGAGTCGATCGGGGGGGGGGGGGGGGGGGTTAACAGCCAACAAAAGGCAACAAAAGGTTGAGAATAACTCGCTGGATTCGCGCACCAACTCTATCACACGGCGACGCAGTGCCCCCCCCCCCGCCGCCCGGATTCACAAGTACGAATAAGGAGACATCTCACGCGGCAACGACGATGCGATAACCGCCGCTTGCTCCTGACGCGGTCGTCTCTGGGCTTGAGCACCGCGGAGTGAAATTCTAGTCGTCGCTCTAGACCGGCTAAATCGGCAGCCCGTGCCAAACAAGAAGACGAAGACCTTGCTGTCCACCAATGAGCACGTATGCGTGGCGTTTGACCGAATCACCTAGTGCTGCCGGGACGTAAAGTATAAATGTTGTCGTTAAACCCGCCACCACCCGGCACAGCCGATCAGTCACGGTTTGTCACGTGAACCAAATGTGCCCAATTCGTCACTAGTTCAGCACTAACTGATCGTGTGGTTTTAGAGTAAACCCACTACAACATTTCCCATTCGTTACTAGTTCAGCACTAACTGATCGTGTGGTTTTAGAGTAAACCCACTACAACATTGTCCATTCGTTACTAGTTCAGCACTAACTGATCGTGTGGTTTGAGAGTAAACCCACTACAACATTTTCCATTCGTTACTAGTTCAGCACTAACTGATCATGTGGTTTTAGAGTAAACCCACTACAACATTTCCCATTCGTTACTAGTTCAGCACTAACCGGTCGTGTGTGTTGGAGAGTAAACCCACTACAACATTTACCATTCGTTACTAGTTCAGCACTAACCGGTTGTGTGGTTGGAGAGTAAACCCACTACAACATTTCCCATTCGTTACTAGTTCAGTACTAACTGATCGTGTATGTTGGAGAGTAAACCCACTACAACATTTCCCATTCGTTACTAGTTCAGCACTAACCAGTTGTGTGGTTGGAGAGTAAACCCATTGCGACATTTACACACTCGAGTAGCCGTCACGTTTCGCTGGTAATTACTACAACAACAACAACCGTGCTAAACAACACGTAGAAGACCTTGCCGTGCCCTAATGAGCGCATGTGCGGGGCGTTTTACCGAGTCACCTGATGCTGCCGGCACATACAGCCTCAAATTGCGCAACACTGCGTGTGTGCGTGCGTCCGTGCTTGCGTGGGTGGGTGGATGTCCATAACGGTGACCACACCATGACCGTTTTATTTTTGCGTCAATAAACATTAACGGTGAACGGGTCAACGGCTGCGTTGCCACTCAGCTGGCTGTGGCCGCGAGCGGGAATTGAACTCGGGGTCCCTGCAGGGCTTCGGGGCGCAGTGCGGCGGCGCTGACCGTTGTGCCACCGCTCCCCCACCTCTATCCCTACCCCGCACGCACGTACGTGCAAGACGCCCAAGCCGGGCCAGGAGTGTTTTTTTTAATTATTATTATTAAACGTGGATCGTGAATTAAATCAAACGCCGTGAAACAAAGTGTAAGTCCCACCAACTAAAACTAAAACATCTTGGAACGCCGCGTTTGAGATGTGGGGTGGCCCAAAGAGAGATTCCTAATGGGCCGTGTCCAGTGACGGGACTTGGGTAGAGGCTAAACATTGTTGAGACGTGGTGGTGTGGCTCAGAGAGAGATCCCTAATGGGCCGTGTCCAGTGATTGGACTTGGGGGGGGGGAAACTAAAAACCGGCTCCAGTTAGGCCCAAAAACTTGCCCACGGGATCTCAGTTGGTGGCTCCCCCATTTGGGGCTGGGTAAAAAAAAAAACACAAATGGGATCGCAGGTGACGAAGAATCTACCGATAGCGTAAATGAGCAATGAAGCGTTGTACACATTGGAGGTACAGTCGATCATTGGATTATCTGGGTTCCAAGATTATCCGGCGGTCCCGGAACCGATTCGGTGAAACCGCTCCAAAGGCTGTAACCTAATCTGGCAATCGGCACAACCGTGTTTACATGTGACGTAACAAAGTGGCTACGCTCAAATTCAGTGTTAAATATTATATACACTACATTATACACTACATACAACTTAAACAATGAAAATACTGCGTGTATGTACATCACCCCCATGATGCAGAGTCTTCGAGATTGGACTGGTAAGTATGGAACAGTGAATACGGTAACTTTTTAAAAGTAGGATATTTATTTTGTCTACTTGTACGTTTATACCAATTTCACAGAGTAAAACTTAAATCGCTACGTAAACGTGTACACGCAGCGCCTAAAAACGTGATGTTATACAAGAAGGTGGAAAAAGAAGTATTAGTAAATAATAATGATTTAGTAATTATCTGGCGTTTTTTTAAATCCAGCGCCCCCCCCCCCTCCGCCTGAAGCCGCCGGATAATCATCGATTATAATCGATTATTATAATCGATGATTATCGGTTATCAATCGATAAGAATCGATAACATCCTGAAATAACATTTTAACTAACTTCCCCCCCCTCACTCTGATCCCAATTGCAATTCCCCCACACACCGGGCGTTTGCCCTGCGGACTGCTGCCCCTCTGGCCAGTCCAGGGCCAGGCCGTGTGAGAGATTAACCAAGTGCTGGGTTCGAGCCCTGGATCTGGGTGTCTGGAGAGGGTTGTGGTGGCGTAGTGGTTAGCGCCGCTGCGCTACGAACCCGGCGACCCCGAGTTCAATTCCCGCTCACGCCCAGCACCCAGTAATGCTTGTCTGAATCGGTCGTGGGCCTCGCCTAGCTCGACTCAGCCTCAAATGAGTGCGTTGTCTAAACATCGCCACTCGGGAGACAAAGGCGGTCTGGCGTGGTGTTGGCCACCCACCCCCTCGTGTGCCGTGCCAGCCTTCATAGGTGCTGCTCGCTAACAGCACTTGCCCCAACAGTCTGTTCAGGCTATACGGGAGGTCTTTGTCTCTTGTGTGTGTGTGTTATGTGTTAGGTGCTGCTCGCTAACAGCACTTGCCCCAACAGCCTGTTAAAGGTGATACGGCAGAACGTTGTCTTTGCACGTCTCTCTCTAATGGGGGAGCGGCGGTGTAGCGGTTAGCGCGCGCTGTGCTACGAATCCGGCAACCCGAGTTCGATTCCTGCTGACGGCCAACACCCAGTGATGGTTATCTCTACTGGTCATGGGCCTCCCCTGGGTCCACTCAGCCTACTCAAATGAGTACCTGGTGCGGTGTGTAGTAAACATCGCCACTGGGGAGACGAAGGCGGCCGGGTGTGATGCTGGCCACCCACCCCCTCGTGTGCCGTGTCGGCCTTCATAGACTTATAGACCCGCGTGTATGTATGTATCCATTTTGATTTGAAGCTTTCGTGACTGCAGGGATCCATACTCTTTGGTTCTTTCGGTAAAGTCACGTAGGTATAAAATAAAATGATTGTTTTTAACAGTCTGCCTTGGCAGCAGACCATCGCTTTCCCACCTGATGATGGACGCTTGTGTTGCGCCCGAAACGTGATTTATTTTATTTTATACCTACTACGTGACTTTACCGAAAGAACCAAAGAGTTTAATTTAAGATGTCAACTCCATTTGCTGGTCGCTATTGAATTACGCGCTAACGCGTCACGTGACCCGTCCAACAGCGGCAACCACGACGAGTTAAATATTTTTGTTATTACGTAATAACTTGATTTGAGGCTCTCGTGCCTGCAGGAATCCATGGATCCATTAAGTAGCACCATGGTGGCTAATTCTCGCCTACTATACAGCAGGTCGGGGGTTTGATCACCAACCCTGAACGCCGACATATATTTGGAGTTTGCACGTTCTCCCCGTGGTCGTGTGGATTTTTCTCCGGGTCCTCCGTTTCTTCCCTCCACATTTTAGAATAAGTAATATTTTTTAAAAACTAAAAAAAAACACGCTTTTATGAAATGTACCCTACTAGTAATGTCAGAACTCCACGACTCCAGGAAGTGGCCCTGAAGCTCGCCACATCGTAAGGGACCGTGGGCCAATTACAGCCAACGTCAGTTGAGCGTGGACAATTAGACCCAAGCCGAAACATAACATATACAAAATAATGTTTAACAATATAGATTTTTTTATGATAGAATATAGTATTTGTCATCAGTATGACATAAGTATACCTAGTTTGCAGTCGATACCACATTGGGAAGTGGGTTAAAATTGAGTTACAAGATTTGAGGATACAACAATGACAGTAACAGACAGTGAGTTAAATGAAGGCGTGTAATTAACATGCGTTTAGAGTAATTTGGCTGCTGCTATAAATATCCACGTGATAAACCACTTAGTTGAGCGATCATTTCTGGCCATGATACTCCTGAAAAAGAGCTACATAGCTCAGTGGGCCTTAACCTGGTAAAGTAATCGTTTTTAGTTTTAACCAGGAGATTAAATAAACCAATAGACTTGCACAGAAATCTATGGACACACATAGAGACCCATAGGCTTACACAGAGACCCATAGACATACACAGAAACCTATAGACGTACATAGAGACCCATAGACTTACACATAAAAAAAATGGATGCACATAGAGACCCATAGACTTGTACAGCGATACCCAATAGACTTACACACAGAGTACCCATAGATTTACGTAGAGATCTATAGTAGTGCGCAGAGACCAATCGACTTGGATAGAGACCCCCATATATACACCTATAGCAGTGGTCCTTTTAACCTTTATTGCAACCTTGTTGGACCCCATTGGTTCTCAATCCTTAAGAAGCAATGTTATATTAATAATACTAGCTGTACTACCCGGCTTCGCCCGGGACTTGGATCCATCACACCCGGCCGCCTTTGGCGATGTTCACACACCACACCAGTTACTCGTTTGAGGCTGAGTCGACCTAGGGGAGGGTCCAGGACCACTTCAAATAATCGTCACCGGTGGTGGCCGTAAGCGGGAATCGAACTCGTGTCGCCGGGTTCGTAGGGCGGCGTAGCGCTAACCGCTACACTACCACTCCCCCCCCCCACACACACAGACACACAGATACACACACATACACAGATACACACAGACACACACACAGACACATACACACACACAGACACACACAGATACACACACAGATACACACACATACACAGATACACACACACATACACAGACACACACAGATACACACACACAGACACACACACAGACGACAGCACGCTAACCACTACACTACAATGCGTTACGCTTCCACATGCACGGGTCATGTGACAGATTTGACGTCACAGCTCAATTGTGAAAAAAATGCATTATTGAGCCCCCCACCCCCCAAAAAAACCCCACAAAAGTGTATTTGTATAATTTTTGCATGGTGTACAGTCTGGAAAGTACCCACATGGAAAATTTCAAGTTTATTGCATGTCGGGAAGTACGCGAAACATTTTGAACAGACGCACATAATCACAACCTTGGCTTTTATATATATGGAGATATGAACGCTGCATTTCCCGTCGTTTTCATGCAGGGGGCGCTGCAAACCCACGCGCCCCCGTGCATGAACGACGGAGACGCAGGGACAGACGTTCCATCACGTTGGAATCGATCTGCAGACGGCGGTCTTCTCGCACGGCCAGCGGCTCCACGTCGCCTTATCTCGATCCCGCAATCCCAACCAGGTGAAAGCCCGCATCGAACCGAACCCCCAGCAAGGACAATGAGAGAAAATTCACATGCAATGTCGTTTTCAATGGAACTCTTCCAGATGTAAAATGATTTTTTATATATAAACAACTTTCTCTATCTGTCTGTGATGAATATGATGAAGGCTTGAGAGAGAGAACGATTCTCAGAATCGACTTGACCCCCACCGACACGACTTTGCCATTTGTTTTGCGACGACGACAATTTCCCATTCTCCCCGCATACGCTATCACAATCAACAAGTCGCAGGGACAGACGTTCTTTGGTAAGCGCACAACGTTATTTTTCTATGGTGAATACTAGGTTGTTAATAAACACATAGGGTTTGATGAAACAAGGGAGTTTTACTTAACGTGCCCCATGCTTAAATGGTGTTTCGATGATTTACCTTCTAAAAAAAACTAGCCATGTCTCGCACCCCCAAAAAGGGCATCTCACACCCCCGTTACATACAGACTACACTATACACTACACTACACACTACACTACTATACACTACACTACTATACACTACACTACACACTACACTACTATGCACTACTATACACTACACTACTATACACTACACACTACACTACTATACACTATACACTACTATACACTACACTACACACTACACTATACACTACACACTACACTACTATACACTACACTACACACTACACTACTATACACTACACTATACACTACACTACACACGACACTACTATACACTACACTACTATACACTACACTACACACGACACTACTATACACTACACTATACACTACACTACACACGACACTACTATACACTACACACGACACTACTATACACTACACACTACTATACACTGCACTACTATACACTACACTACACACTACTATACACTACACTACACACGACACTACTATACACTACACTACACACGACACTACTATACACTACACTACTATACACTACACTACTATACACTACACTACTATACACTACACTACTATACACTACACTACTATACACCACACTACTATACACTACACTACTATACACTATTATACACTACACTACACACGACACTACTATACACTACACTACTATACACTACACTATACACTACGCTACTATACACTACACTACTATACACTACACTACACACGACACTACTATACACGACACTATATACTACACTATACACTACACTACTATACACTACGCTACTATACACTACACTATACACTACTATACACTACACTATACACTACGCTACTATACACTACACTACTATACACTACACTACTATACACTACACTACTACACACTACACTACTATACACTACACTACTATACACTACACTACACACTACACTACTATACACTACACTACTATACACTACACTACTATACACTACACTACTATACACTACACTACTATACACTACACTACTATACACTATTATACACTACACTACACACGACACTACTATACACTACACTACTATACACTACACTATACACTACGCTACTATACACTACACTACTATACACTACACACGACACTACTATACACGACACTATATACTACACTATACACTACACTACTATACACTACGCTACTATACACTACACTATACACTACTATACACTACACTATACACTACGCTACTATACACTACACTACTATACACTACACTACTATACACTACACTACTACACACTACACTACTATACACTACACTACTATACACTACACTACACACTACACTACTATACACTACACTACTATACACTACACTACTATACACTACACTACTATACACTACACTACTATACACTACACTATACACTACACTATACACTACACTACTATACACTACACTACTATACACTACACTACTATACACTACACTACTATACACTACACTACTATACACTACACTACTATACACTACACTATACACTACACTACTATACACTACACTACTATACACTACACTACTATACACTATACAACACACCTCAGGTTAATTAGGGAGACTTTTGAGTGGCGATGAATCCGGGGTGCGACACCGCGTCTGACCACCAGGGGAGAGCGATGTGTTGTTGTCACTGGGGGTTAGGAAAGACAAGGCCAGCCGGCCACGTGTTCGCTCTGTGAGCACGTCCGCAGCCGCCCAGAGAGTTAAGGGGAACTCCACCGGGCATTGCGTGGCCACTTCCAAGTGCGGTGGTTTGAGTTCCGTGTGGGAAGCCCCTTTGGGATATTTTTTTTTCTCTCTCCCAAACTCGTGGTTTATTTCCACGTTGCTTCTGAAAGCCACTGGTGCTCCGCCGGGAAGGGGGGAGCGGTGTGGCGGGGGGGGGTACACGTGGCAATGTCTCAGGGGGTACAGTTAGGTGATTTATACATGTGTGGAATTAGATCGTGCATGAGAGTCAGCATATACGTACTACACTATACACACTGCACTGTACACACTACGCCAAAAAATACACTGCACGCTACAATGCACACTACATTATACACTACACACTACGCTACTATGCACTACACAATATAATACACTGCTATACACTACACTGTACAACACTCTGCACTACACTATAATACACTACACCATTAATTCCACTACAATTCACTACACAATACACTACACTATATACTACACTATGCACGACACTGCTATACACTATACACTGCACTACTATACACTACACTATACACTACACTATACACTACACTATATACTACTATACACTACACTATACACTACACCAGTGGTTATCAACCGGGGGTACGCGGACCCCTGGCGGGTACACTTGGCAATATCCCAAGGGGGTTATGGTGAAGCGATTTATAAACGTGTTGTGGAATCATTGTACGCGTAGAGGAGTCATTGGTGAATAGCTGCGTATGAATCTGCCAATGTAATATAACGAGGGTAAAAATGTTGATGCGTATGGTGACCTAGAATGATTGAGTAGCCGGCGAGCACGGACAACCTGTGTGTGTGTCACGGGCGCAGAACGTCCGTCGGAATTTCGCCCTCGATCCGCTCGCGGTTTCTCGGCTGAGTTGGGGATATACGTCGCAAAATGGGACAGTTGCCTTTGAATATCGATGTTCATGCATTCGTGCGTTTATTTCTCAGAACCGTGTTGGGGGAGCCAGCAAAAAGTTGAGAACAACCACCCAGTTAAGCCACCAAAGAAGACAAAGGTCCCCCGTGTAGCCTTAATAGGCTGTTGGTGCAAGTGCTGTTAGCGAGCAGCACCTATGAAGGCCGGCACCGTGGCACACGAGGGGGTGGGTGGTCAGGGGGAAGACCCAGGACCGATACAGATAACCGTCACCGGTGTTGGCCGTGAGCGGGAATCGAACTCGGGTCGCCGTGTTCGTTGCGCAGCGACGCTAACCGCTACACCACCGCCTCCCTACACGAGAGAGACATGCAAACAAAGACAAAGATCCCCGGCGTAGCCTTAACAGACTGTCGGGGCAAGTGCTGTTAGCGAGTAGCAGCACCTATGAAGGCCGGCACTGTGGCACACGAGGGGGTGGGTGGCCAGCACCACGCCCGCCCGCCTTTGTCTCCCCAATGGCGATGTTCGCTACACACCGCACCAGGTACTCTTTTTAGGCCCAGGATCGGTTCAGATAAAAAAAATCCACGCTGGTGGTGTGACCACGACCACCCACCACCACCATCATCATCATTAAATTAGCATCATCAGTCGTGATTTCTTCACTGCTGGATCAGAGGCCTCGTCCCAAGCCACGCGGGTCGACTCGATGACGGGGAGATATTTTTGGCCATACTTCACCACCGTGGGGGCAATGCCGTGAGGTTGGTGACGTCGAGGAGCATAGACGCGGCGGGAGCACACAACAACAACAACAATAACCGCCGTTCACCACTGAGCGTCGGTAACGTCACCGCGGCGTCCTGTGCCAGGCTAGGTGCACTCGGAGGCCACGTATGAAGTGTGGAAGGCTCGCTGGCTGGCAGGAGGTCATGGGAACAGACCCAGCCAGGTGCCATGGGTTGACTGCTGTGCCAGGCTAGGTGCACGAGGAGGTCACGGGACAGATCCAGCCAGGTGCCATGGGTTGACTGCTGTGCCAGGCTAGGTGCAGGAGGAGGAGGTCACGGGACAGACCCAGCCAAGTGCCATGGGTTGACTGCTGTGCCAGGCTAGGTGCACGAGGCGGAGGAGGTCACGGGACAGACCCAGGCAGGTGCCATGGCTTGACTGTTGTGCCAGGCTAGGTGCACAAGGAGGAGGAGGTCACGGGACAGACCCAGGTGCCATGGGTTGACTGCTGTACCAGGATAGGTGCAGGAGGTAAAGGGACAGACCCAGCCATGTGCCATGGATTGACTGCTGTGCCAGGCTAGGTGCAGGAGGAGGTCACGGGACAGACCCAGCCAGGTGCCATGGATTGACTGCTGTGCCAGGCTAGGTGCAGGAGGTCACGGGACAGACCCAGCCAGGTGCCATGGGTTGACCGACTCTAGATAATGACTGGCAGATGCACCCAGCTACCTGTGCTCCCGACTGTGCCAACTTTGCTG
This sequence comes from Petromyzon marinus, assembly GCF_048934315.1. Lineage (NCBI taxonomy): Eukaryota > Metazoa > Chordata > Hyperoartia > Petromyzontiformes > Petromyzontidae > Petromyzon > Petromyzon marinus. Next base: position 718,257 of record NC_133731.1, on the reverse strand, counting down.
CGTTTTAGCCGTCCAGCGCTCTGCTCGTTGTTGTGAGCAGCGTCGCTCCTCTGCCCCCTGTTGTTGCTGAAGGATCGACTGCCTCCAACTGCCCAGTAGCAGCGTCCTTCACATGAGCCTCCTCCTCCATGGAGGCCAATCTTGACAGCTCCACATCCTTCTCCCACTGTGGACATCTTCCGGACATTCATGATGGCCGTGTTGGAGAGGAACCGTAACTTGATGAGATTGGGAACCTGGGTTCGAGTCTCTCACTCTCGGGACTTGGTGGGAGAGGGGGGTGGGCGGGCGGAGGGGGTTCATAATGACCACGTCAAAACGGCTGAGCCCACAATGCAGAAGTTATATTGTTGTGATTCCAGTTTGTTTGCCACCGGCGACTAAGCCGGATTGTGTGCGTGTCATGAGTTGCATGCCTCAGACTGGTGACAAGATGACTGTACCAAAGGAAACCACCCAAACCATTATATTGTAAGCTTATAATCCCTGCCACCTCTGAGGGTTATAACGCACCCGTAATATAATACACCGTAGACTCTAGATTATCCGTGTGCGCGGTTTATCCGATTTGCCAAATTATCCGTGCATGCTGAGATTTTGACAAATGAACAACTCGTGGATTTTCCCTTAAACCCAAATGAATAATATAAAAACAGTGATGCGTTGTTAGTCTTGGAAATGTTTATTATAAGTCTTGTGCAAAAAACCGAACAAATGTGCGCTTCAGTTTATCCGAAATCCACGTGATCGCCCTGCGACAGTATAGTGGTTGCAATATTTTTACAACAGTGGGGCGGAGTTTGATGTCTGATTGGCTGTGGATCTGCTGCTTTAATCCACTCAGTGGGGCCGGAGTCTTCAGCTAGGCGGGAGCCAGGAAAGTCTTATTATTATCACTGAGCACGCTGATCATCATCATCATCAATCGATCAATGGGTCGACGATCGTTTCGTATTCGTTTTGAATCGAAAGAGCAACAATCAAAATGGTCGGCTGTGCGTCACTTTGAGCGATCCCTCCGATCGTTAATTTTTTGTGAGTTTTAATTTATGAAACTTTCCGATGGCAGGGAAACGCAATTCGTCGCGTTGTCGCAGCCTTAAAGCAGAAACTGCATGCGCTGGGCACCTCTTTGAGTGAGTTTGTTTGTTTGTGTAGACTTTTTTTAATGAAACAAGATCAACGTATGCTTGATTTGGCGCTTTCGTCGCTGCAGGAGATTACTCTTTGGTTCTTTGGGTAAAGTCACGTAAAAGGAGAAAATAATAACTTAAATAATAGCATACGACGTTTCGATTGCAACACAAGCAATCATCAGGTACAAAAGAAAGAGAAAACGAACCTCGTAAACTTAGAAATATAATGCAATACAACACAGAGGCGGCTAACGTAACAGTCAACACCCTACCTGGTTGATTACATTCTTCCAAAGATTGCTAAATGTGTGTGTCTCTGTGTTATCTCTCTCTGCTTATGTGTCTGTCTGTGTGTCTCCGGTTCTGTGTTTTATCTCTCTCTTAAATTTAGCAGACTCACACAGAGACCCACAGACCCGCACAGAGACCCACAGACGCACACAGAGACCCACAGACTCACACAGAGACCCATAGACTCACAGAGAGACCCACAGACTCGCAGAGAGACCCACAGACTCACACAGAGACCCATAGACTCATAGAGAGACCCAACAGACTCGCAGAGAGACCCGTAGACTCACACAGAGACCCACAGACTCTCACAGGGACCCACAGACTCGCACAGAGAACCCTAGACCCACATAAGCTGAGCTATGATTAAACTGGGTTCTCAAGTGCAGCGAGTTGATGGTCTCAGCCCAGTCACCAATGATTGCGCGCAGAAAAGCCCGCGGCTTTTATTTCACGTAATTTGGATAAATTCCAGCCGTCAAGAATTCAAAGTATCAGTTTGGCCGCCACCATACGGACCGACCTCTCGGAGTGCAGGGAGTAGGGGGGGGGGGTGCGTGCGGAAAGTGTCGCTTCCCCGTTACTTGAAGGGAATTTCTCAGCAATAGTTCTGGGCAATCTGCTTCCGGGGGCAGGGGGGGGGGGGTTATCTTCTACAAACGTCCGTAATATTCATGCATTTTACAGCTTTACATTTCCACGTGATGATGATGATGATGATAACCCGCCACTTGGTTGAGCTGCCATTTCTAATCGCCAGGGTCGCTTCTGAAAAAGAAGCGAAATAGCTCAGTGAGGCCTTACCCGGACATTTATTCCAACAGCCAAATACTCTAAACACGTCACGTTGATCCTATCGTGTGGGGGGGAGGTGGGGGGCGGGAAATTCCGGAGGGCCCAGAGAAAAAAAATAGACGCGCCCACCGGGAGAGAGACGCGCAAACTCCAAAGAGACAGCAGCAGGCGTCAGGGGTGGGGATCGAATCCACGCACTCCTGCGTACCAGGCGAGTGAGATAACATCCCGCCCCTCCAGCTCGTACACCAACAACCCGGAACATAACGCACCTCTCCTGGATGGCGAAATGTTCTCTCTCTCTCTTGCCTGGTATGCAGGAGGCCGTGGGTTCGATCCCAACCCCTGATGCTTGCTGTCTATTTGGAGTTTTGCGTGTCTCTCCCTCTCATCATCATCATCATCACGGTGGCTCGGAGATGTTAACTACCTCGCCTGCGACGCAGGAGGTGGTGGGTTCGATCCCAACCCCTGACGCCTGCTGCTGTATATTTGGAGTTTGCGTGTCTCTCCTCGTGGTCGCGTGGATTTTTCCCCGGGTGCTCCGCTTTTTTCTCTCTCTACATTCATAAACGTGCGCTCAGAGTTGTTTGGCTGCCGCTGTGCATTGCCACGTGACAAGCCACCACTTTGTTGAGCTACATAGCTCAGTGGGGGCCTCACCGGGTAAAATAAAAAAAAAATCGCTTCGGATGTCCGAGCACGATCCCTTAGCCCGTCCGGGTTTCTGTCTTCTAAACTCGGGAGCCACGGTCACAGTTCGTGTATAATTCACTCTCCCTGCCGAGACTGAATATGCGATTACATTACATCACGGCTGGGCAGGAGGGAGGGAGGGAGTTTTTTTTACTCTGCGTTGTCTGAGTCATACTTGGCACTTCATGATAATGCCTGCGGCCGTGTGCGTGTGTCAGCACATGAGTGTGTGTGTGTGTTTTGAGTCACGTGACAGCGTGAGAGTGTGTTGGCACGTGAGTGTGGTGTAGCAGGAAGCACGCCGCTGCGCTACGAATCTGGCGACCTGAGTTCGATTCCTGGTCAGGACCAATATGAGTGGTTCTCTGTGGTTTTCTCTGTGATGAGTCCATGGGTCTCTATGTGAGTCCATGCATGGGTCTCTGTGTGATGAGTCCATGGGTCTCTGTGTGAGTCTATGGGTCTTTATGTGTGTCTATGGCTCTGTATGTGAGTCCATGGGTCTTAATGCGAGTCAGTGGATCTCTATGCGAGTTTATAGGTCTCTATGTGAGTCTATGGGTCTCTGTATAAGTCTATGGGTCTCTGTGTGTCTTTGAGACCCCGGTGTAACCCGGGCTGCGCGTCTGTAACCCGGATTGGAACCCAGGCTCTCAGCGGTTGCCGGCTCAGTGGCTCCTGCGCCTTCCTTGCGGCCGCCGATAATGCAACTATTTGGGGGGAAAAAAATCAGCAGCAGGCGAAATCAGCTAAAATAATAAACAGCGTGTCCGCTCATTGCGGTCGGAAACCAACGGTTACCGGAGAAAACCCACCAGACTTACGCGGGGAATACCGAACCTTCGGCCAGCCCACACTCACCGGCGCGGTGAAGTACGGCGAATGAACCCCCCTACCCCCTCCCCCGACCCGCATGGCCCAGGGAACCCCTCTTCATCCAGCAGTGGATTAACTCACGAACTGTGACCTGTGCACTGCAATAACTATTAGTATACTGTTACTTTTCTTTTTTTACCAGGTAAGACCCACTGAGCTGCTATAGAGCTCTTTATCATCAGCAGCAGCGGCATGAGTATCAGCAGCAGCAGTATCATAAGCAGCAGCAGTATCATCAGCAGATTCAGTATCAGCAGATTCAGTATCATCAGCAGCAGATTTAGTATCATGAGCGGCAGCAGCATCATCAATATCATCAGGAGATTTATTATCAGCAGCACCATCAGTATCATCAGCAGCAGCATCAATATCATGAGCAGCAGCATCATCATCAGCAGCAGCATAAATGTCAGCAGCAGTAGATTCAGTATCATCATCAGCAGATTCAGCATCATCAGCAGCACCATCAGCAGCACCATCAGTATCTTAACTGTATTTAAAACAATTTTTATTTTACCAGCTAAGGCCCCACTGAGCTATGTAGTGCTTTTTCACAAACGATAGTCGCAACCATGCGGTTTATCATCATCATCATCACTGCGTGGAAATTTAAGGGAGCCAAATAAACACGTGAATAATCGCGTGACGTCGCTTCTAAATGTGGAGGGAAAACCGGAGGACCCGGAGAAATTGGCACGTGACCACGGGGAGAGAGAGACACGCAAACTTCAAATATACAACAGGCGTAAGGGTCGGGATCGAACCCACGACCTCCGGCATACCAAGTGGGGAGATAACATCTCCTAGCCACCAGGGTGCCCCTTCATAACGGCCTTTGCAGAGTTCATATGGAGGCTGTGGTGGGAGTCTTGCACAGATGGACAGCTGGGTGATTGGCAGGACATCCGGCCAGGTGGCTTAGCGGTGGAGCTCGCGGCTCGTGACCAGGAGGTCGCGGGGTCATGTCCTGGTTAGGGGTCGTCTCAGCCGATCATCTCTCTATCCATAATCATGATCATCATCATCTAGTCTGTCATCATCATCCCATCTATCATCATCCAGGCTATGATCATCATCCAGTCGTGTCATCATCATCCAGTCTGTCACGACCTTATGTTCCGCCCAGGTGGCTCAGCGGTGAGAGCTGACGAGTTCAAACCCTGGGCCCCCCCGGGAAGCGGGGGGGTGGGGTGGTTACTCAGCCCATCATCCCTCCCTCTGGGGGTGGGGGTCAATAAATCGACTCCCAACTTCGTGGGGAATTCAACAGCCGTTGCCCTCTGTGAAGGTAGAGACTTGAATACAGGATTGGGAATTTCGATCACTTGATCACCCCCTGTTAACAGGGGGTGATCAAGTGTTGAGTCTATGGGTCTCTGTGTGAGTCTGAGTCTCTATGCGAGTCAGTGGATCTCTATGTGAGTCTATAGGTCTCTTTGTGAGTCTATGGGTCTCTATATAAGTCTATGGGTCTCTGTGTGTGTTTATGGGTCTCTGCATGTCAGTGGATCTCTATGTGAGTCTATAGGTCTCTTTGTGAGTCTATGGGTCTCTATATAAGTCTATGGGTCTCTGTGTGTGTCTTTGAGACCCCGGTGTAAACAGGGTGTGATATATTCTGCTCAGGAAATCACCGTAATGCACAAATATTATTAATTAACTACACAATAAATGTTTGTACTCACATCTGGAGAGACGGAGCAAGAGGCTTCGTTTATATTTGCATTTAAACCGGAAAGCTTACCAGGAACTAAACGATTCCACTATTTTTTTATATTTTTACCATCGGTAAGGGCCCCCTGAGCTATGGAGTATCTCTTTTTCAGAAGCGACCTGCCTATCACAAATGATAGCTCACACGAAGTGGACTCATCATCACGTGGACATTTATAGCAGCAGACAAACTCTAAATGCGTGACGTGGATTCTAGACGTGGAGGGGGGGTGGAAACCGGAGGACCCGGAGAAAAATCCATGCGGCCACAGGGAGAGAGCGAGAGAGAGAGACACAAACTCAAAATATACAGCAGCAGCAGCAGGCGTCAGGGTGGGGATCGAACCCACGACCTCCTGCATACCAGGCGAGGTAGTTAACATTTCCTAGCCACCATGATGATGATGAAACAGAGAGACACGCAAACTCCATTTATACAGCAGGCATCGTCAGGGTCGTGATCGAAGCCATGACCTCCTGCATGCCAGGCGAGGGAGTTAACATCTCCTAGCCACCATGATGATGATGAAACAGAGAGACACGCAAACTCCATTTATACAGCAGGCATCGTCAGGGTCGTGATCGAAGCCACGACCTCCTGCATGCCAGGCGAGGGAGTTAACATTTCCTAGCCACCATGATGATGATGAAACAGAGAGACACGCAAACTCCATTTATACAGCAGGCATCGTCAGGGTCGTGATCGAAGCCACGACCTCCTGCATGCCAGGCGAGGGAGTTAAAATCTCCTAGCCACCATGATGATGATGAAACAGAGAGACACGCAAACTCCATTTATACAGCAGGCATCGTCAGGGTCGTGATCGAAGCCATGACCTCCTGCATGCCAGGCGAGGGAGTTAACATCTCCTATGCTATGCGTGGCCCCTGCTTGGTGAGTTTGGGCGGGACGGTTTTTTTGGCATTGAATGTGAGCCCCCACCTCCCCCCCACCTCCCACCGTATTAGACGGAGTCGCTCTTGCCAAGAACAACATTCGACAAAGCCAGCGACGTCCGTGTAAGCAGGCCTCTGACTCTGCCGATGAGACACAACACGGTCGAAACGGGTCCATCGGTTTCACTCGCCCGCTCAAACAATGGAAAATGATGCCTGCCAAGGCTGATGGGAATATAAACTTTGTTTTTAATCATTGTTGCTGACTAATCAAACTGCTTTACCTTGCAGTGACTTTTCCGAAAGAACCAAGAATATGGACCCAACCTGTAAAGTCACGTAGGTAAAAATTAAAACAACAAAAATCACGACGTTTCGGCCAAAGAGTATGGATCCTTGCAGTCACGAAAGCTTCAAATCTAGAACTGTAATTCATTAACCAGAGGCAACCATGAGGTATATTGCATTTCCCGTAAACCCCCCCCCCATCCGCCAACTGCTCTACCTGGAGATAGCAAGCGCCCCTTTTACTGCGCCGTATAAAGCGATAGGAGTGCCCCGTGGGTCATGATCTAATTAGAACCTTCAAAAGGATGTGGATGGGTGGGTGGTTGTGGGTTTTGCTCAAGATGTTGACGACCTCGCCTGGTGTACAGGAGGCCGTGGGTTCATTCCCGACCCTGACTCCTGCTGCTGTATATTTGGAGTTTGCGTCTCTCTCATCATCACGGTGGCTAGGAGATGTTAACTACCTCGCCTGGTATACAGGAGGGCGTGGGTTCAATCCCGACCCTGACGCCTGCTGCTGCTGTATATTTGGAGTTTGCGTGTCTCTCCCCCCGTGGTTAGCGTGGATTTTCCTCCGGGTCCTCTGGTTTTGCAGCTCCACATTTAGAATCAGTGTCACACTTTTATGGCCTTTGGCTGCTGCTGGTGTTTTGTGGCGGTGGATAATTTGGTGACGGAGGTTGACTGTTTTACGAACTAACTTTAAATTTTGTTTTATTTTGCCAGGTGTAAGGTCCCACTGCTGAGCTGTGCAGCTATTTTTCATAAGCGACGTCGCCATCACGAATGATGGCCTCAGTGGAAGTGGCTTATCATTGTGTGGAAGTTGTCTAATTTTGAAGGGGAAAAAACCAGAGGACCCGGAGAAATATCTACGCGACCACGGGGAGAGAAACACGCAAATTACAAATATACAGCAGTTGGGCATCGTCAGGGTCACAATCGAACCCACGATCTTCAAAATTTTGCTAAAGCCTGTTTGATTTAGTGTGCTCCTCCGTCTTTGTATCCCCTTGTGTATCTGTTAATTCCCTCTATTTGGGTGTCTGCATATATATCTGCGGTTATGTATTTCCTCTCTCTCCTAAATTTAGCTCTTTTGTACCTGATGAAGATTGCTTGCGTTGCAATCGAAACGTCGTATAGTATTAGTATAGTATTATGTTATTTTATTATGTCTTATTTCTACGTGACTTTACCGAAAAAACGAAAGAGTAAGGCGAGGTAGTTAACATCTCCTAGCCACCGTGATGATGATGAGAGAGAGAGACGCAAACTCCAAATACACAGCAGCAGGCATCATCAAGGTCAGGATCAAACCCACGACCTCCTGCATACAAGGCGAGGTAGTTAATATCTCCTAGCCACCGTGATGATGATGAAATAGAGAGACGTGCAACCTCCAAATATAGAGCAGGCATCGTCAGGTTGCAATCGAACCCACGACTTCCTGTACACCAGGCGAGGTAGTTAACATCTCCTAGCCACCGTGATGATGAGAAAGAGAGCGACACGCAAACACCAAATATACCGCAGCAGGCATCATCAGGGTCGGGATTGAACCCATGACCTCCTGTATATCAGGCGAGGTAGTTAACATCTCCTAGCCACCATGATGATGATGAGAGAGCGACACGCAAACACCAAATATACCACAGCAGGCATCATCAGGGTCGGGATTGAACCCACGACCTCCTGTGTATCAGGCGAGGTAGTTAACATCTCCTAGCCACCATGATGATGATGAGAGAGCGACACGCAAACACCAAATATACCGCAGCAGCCATCATCAGGGTCGGGATTGAACCCCACGACCTCCTGTATATCAGGCGAGGTAGTTAACATCTCATAGCCACCATGATGATGATGAGAGAGCGACACGCAAACGCCAAATATACCGCAGCAGGCATCATCAGGGTCGGGATTGAACCCACGACCTCCTGTATATCAGGCGAGGTAGTTAACATCTCCTAGCCACCATGATGATGATGAGAGGGCGACACGCAAAGACCAAATATACCGCAGCAGGCATCATCAGGGTCGGGATTGAACCCCACGACCTCCTGTGTACCAGGCGAGGTAGTTAACATCTCCTAGCCACCATGATGATGATGAGAGGGCGACACGCAAACACCAAATATACCGCAGCAGGCATCATCAGGGTCGGGATTGAACCCACGACCTCCTGTACATCAGGCGAGGTAGTTAACATCTCCTAGCCACCGTGATGATGATGAGAAAGAGAGCGACACGCAAACACCAAATATACCGCAGCAGGCATCATCAGGGTCGGGATTGAACCCACGACCTCCTGTATATCAGGCGAGGTAGTTAACATCTCCTAGCCACCGTGATGATGATGAGAGAGCGACACACAAACACCAAATATACCGCAGCAGGCATCGTCAGGGTCGGGATTGAACCCACGACCTCCTGTGGATAAGGCGAGGTAGTTAACATCTCCTAGCCACCATGATGATGATGAGAGAGCGACACGCAAACACCAAATATACCGCAGCAGGCATCATCAGGGTCGGGATTGAACCCACGACCTCCTGTATATCAGGCGAGGTAGTTAACATCTCATAGCCACCATGATGATGATGAGAGAGCGACACGCAAACACCAAATATACCGCAGCAGGCATCATCAGGTTCGGGATTGAACCCACGACCTCCTGTACACCAGGCGAGGGAGTTAACATCTCCTAGCCACCGTGATGATGATGAGAGAGCGACACGCAAACACCAAATATACCGCAGCAGGCATCGTCAGGGTCAGGATTGAACCCACGACCTCCTGTATACCAGGCGAGGGAGTTAACATCTCATAGCCACCATGATGATGATGAGAGAGACACAGACCTCCTGTGTACCAGGCGAGGGAGTTAACATCTCATAGCCACCATGATGATGATGATGAGAGAGACACAGACCTCCTGTATACCAGGCGAGGGAGTTAACATCTCCTAGCCACCGCGTGGTCCCTGGTTGGTGAGTTTGCGCGGACACTTTTTTTGGCATTGAACGTGAGCCCACCCCCCATCCCCACCTCCCCCCCCTTCCCGCCACCGTATTAGACGGAGTCGCTGTTGCCAACAACATTGGACAAAGCCAGCGACGTCCGTGTAAGCAGGCCTCTGACTCTGCTGATGAGAGACAGCAGGGTCGAAACCGGTCCATCGGTTTCGCTCGCCCGCTTTGCTCAAACAATTGAAAATGATGCCTGCCGAGGCCGATGTGAATAAAAACTCAAAAAGTTACGCTACTTCAGCCATGGTTACTGGCAACATATTGCTACTAGCCTTTTGCCCGTCCCAGGACGGGTGCATTGCAGTAAATCTGAAACTTTCAAGCGAAAATCAGTCCGCGACGTGGTATTGCATTGATGCGTGCGCAGTTTGTAAGGGCGCGGTGACGCAGACCTATTTCATTTTAAGGTTATAATCCCTTGTTCAACGTGACGTCCTTTTTACTTCGATGTCTGAACAGCGTGACGGAGATCACGTGATGACGTGAGGGTTCTGCCTTTGTAGTGAGGGTTGTCAGTTGACGCCGAGGAGGGGGGAGGAGGCGCCTCGCCCCCCCCCCCCCATGTGGAGTGACGTCAGCCGCTAATTATTATTAATGTGGGAGGGGTGTCCATTTGGAGGATGTCACCTTATAATGGTTATTATTAATGAGGGGGGCTGTTCGATGTGGAGTGACGTCACCTGCTCATGATTATTAATGAGGGGAGAGGGTGCTCCATGTGGAGTGACGTCACCTGCTTATGATTATTAATGTGGGGGGGGGGTCCATGTGGATGACGTAACCTGCTCATGATTATTAATGAGGGGGGCTGGTTGACGTGGAGTGACGTCACAAGCGTTGCACACATTCTTGGCTCATTATAGTAGGCAATAATGGGGGGGGAGGTGTCCATTTGGAGGACGTCACCTGCTCATGAATATTAATGAAGGGGGCTGGTCGACGTGGAGTGACGTCACTTGCTCATGATTATTAGTGAGGGGGGGGGGGAGCTCATTTGGAGGACGTCACCTGCTCATGATTATTAATGAGTGGGGCTGGTCGACGTGGAGTGACGTCACTTGCTCATGATTATTAGTGAGGGGGGGTGGGGGAGTACTCCGTATTGAGTGATGTCACCTGCTCATGATTATTAATGAGGAGAGGTGGGGGGGGGGAGCTCATTTGGAGGACGTCACCTGCTCATGAATATTAATGAGGGGGCTGGTCGATGTGGAGTGACGTCACGAGCGTTAAGGACAGCCATACTCTTTGGTTCTTTCGGTAAAGTAACGTCGGTAGGAAAATAAAATAAAACAAAAAATTAAATAAATCACGACGTTTCAATCGCAACACAACAAGCGGTCGTCCTCGGGCGGAAAAAAAAAATCCAGCAGTGGAACTGCTGAACCAGCCAGAGAGCTGTTACAACAACAAGGAGGTTATTTATGTGGCGATGCTGCAAGCCGGCCGGGGTCTGAGCTGGAAAGGAATTCCATCCCCGGACACAAGCACGTCAGTTGTGTTAATGGGGGAGATTAGGGAGAGAGAGATTAGGGAGGGAGATTAGCATGAATGAGCTTCCGTAGCCGCATAAGAGCACCGTCCCCGCATACGCGCACAGCAGCAGTGTCAATGGGAGATTGGCGCTGTGTTGATGGGAGAGATTGGGCAGGGAGATTTAGGGGGATTAGCGAGTTAATGTCACGTCTGTGTGTAACACAAGCTGCGGCGCTGCCGACCGCGCTGTGAGGCAAGCGCGTCCACGCAAGTAGAGTCAAGGAGGTAGAGTATGGATTCCTGCAGTCACGAAAGCCTCAAATCAAGATTGCTTTACCTTGCAGTCTAATTGGACCCGACCTGTAACTCATTAACCAGAGGCCGGGGGTGATGAGACATTGGGTTTCACGTAAACTCCCCCCCTCCCCCCTTTTGTCAACTGCTTCACCTGACGATTGCAAGCGCGCCTTTTACTGCACCTAATAAAGCGATAAGTGCCGCGTAGTCCATGAACCAATTAGAGCCTTCAAAAGGTTTTGGGTGCGTGGGTTGTGTTGTGGGTTTCGCGCAAGATGTTGACTACCTCGCCTGGTATGCAGGAGGCTGTGGGTTCAATCCTGTCCCTGATGTCTGCTGCATATGTGGAGTTTGCACGCTCTCCCTGTTGTCGCGTGGATTTTTCTCCGGTTTTCCCCCTCGACATGTAGAATAGCTGTGCGTTTTGAAGTATTTTGGCTGCTGCTGTTAATGACCACGTGATGATGATGATGATGACGACGACGATATTCAGGCACTTCGTTGAGCTATAGATGTTGGTAGCCAGGTTCACTTCTGAAAAAAAGCTTCATAGCTCAGTGGGGCCCTTTCCTTAAATGGTTCATAATAATTTAAGCTTTCGTGACTGCAGGAATCCATACTCGTTGGTTATTTCGGTAAAGTCACGTAGGTAGAAATAAAACACAAGCAATCCTCATCGCAAGCAATCATCATCACAAGCAATCATCATCAGGTGAGGATTGCTTGTGACGAGGATTGCTTGTGTTGCGATCGAAAGGTCGTGATTTATTTTATTTTATTTCTACCTACGTGACTTTACCGAAAGAACCAACGAGTATGGTTCATAATAGTTAAGTCGCATACACATACAACATACGGACAATAGACTGTTGGAGCAAGTGATATTGCAGTGAGCAGCGCCTGCCATGAAGGCCGGGCACTGTGGCACACGAGCAGGGGGTGGGTGGCCCGGGTGGCCCAGCGCCACGTCCGGCCGCCTTTGTCTCCCCAGTGCTGATATTTCACACGCACCAGGTAGTCATTTAATGCCGAGCTGACCTCACGGATGTCCCAGGAACCGGTCAAAAAGAAAACCCTCGACACAGTTATCGGTTGTGAGCGGGAATCGAACTCGAGTCTTTGCCGGGGTTTGTAGCGCGGCAGCGCGCTCACCACTGCCCCGCCGTTCCCCCCGCATTCACAAAGGCAAAGATCCCCCGTATAGCCTTAACAGACTGTTGGGGCAAGTGGTGTTGTCACACACATCCACTCAAAACTCTACAAGGGGCACACCTACAAAGACAACAAAGACAAAGATGCCCCGTATAGCCTTAACAGACTGTTGGGGCAAGTGGTGTTGTCACACACATCCACTCAAAACTCTACAAGGGGCACACCTACAAAGCCAACAAAGACAAAGATGCCCCGTATAGCCTTAACAGACTGTTGGGGCAAGTGGTGTTGTCACACACATCCACTCAAAACTCTACAAGGGGCACACCTACAAAGCCAACAAAGACAAAGATCCCCCGTATAGCCTTAACAGACTGTTGGGGCAAGTGCTGTTAGCGAGCACCTATGAGGGCCAGAACAGCACACGAGGGGGTGGGTGGCCAGCACCACGCCCGGCCGCCTTTGTCTCCCTAGTGGCGACGTTTTTACGCACCACACCAGGTACACATTTGCGGCTGAGTCGACCTAGGGAGGCCCAGGACCGGTTCAGATCATCGTCACCGATGTTGGCCGTGAGCGGAAATGGAACCCGGGTCGTATCGCAGCGAGCTAACCGTGACACTACCACTCCCCACACACCCCATGCAAAAAATGTTTTATGCACGGATGCATAATGTAGCCTGCTGTTGCATCATCGCCATTTATAGATGTCATTAAACCCGTAAAGACACGCAAAGACAAACATCCCCCATGTGATCTTTTAACAGACTGTTGGGGCAAGCGCTGTTCGCGATCACCTAATAATGAAGGCCGGCACGAGGGGGTGGGTGGCCAGCACCACGCCCGGCCACCTTTGTCTCTCCGGTGGCGATGTTTACTCCACACCGCGCTTGGTAATAATTTGAGGCTAAGTCGACCTAGGGGAGGCCCAGGACTGTTTTCAGAGACTCGTCACTGTGCGCTTGCCGCGACTACTCTACCGCTCCCCCACGCACGGGAAACGCACAGACACACCTCATGCAAAGCATCGTGCATGCATGTATAGTACAGCATGCATGTATAGTACAGCATGCATGTATAGTACAGCATGCTGTTGCACGCATGCATGTGGCCTGCTATTGCATCATTGCCGTTTTAGATCTTATTAAACCTGTGAAGACACACAAAGACCCCCCCATATAGCCTCCCCGGTGGCGATGGTTGCTACACACCGCGCTAGGTAATAATTTGAGGCTGAGTCGACCCAGTGGAGGCCCAGGACCGGTTCAGATAATCATCACTGGTGTTGGCCGTGAGCGGGAATCGAACTCGGGTCACCGGATTTGTAGCGCGGCGTGCCAACCACAGCGCCACCGCTCACACACACACACGTGCGCACGCACACACGAGTGGAATGTGCGCGCGTGTGTGTGCGGTCATCTCCGTGCTGTCCGCTGGTGTGCCGCGTCACTTTTGAGCAAGGCTGTCCCACGTCATTTTTCGACAAAGGTAGTAGAGAGGGGCAGGGGGGAGGGGTCATGGAGGGGGGGCGGTGGGGGCTGTGAAGGCATGGGGGGTGACTGGAGGTGTTCAATGTAATTTGAGTGGCGGTGCGAACGGTGGTTACGGAAGGCGACCCGACCATATTTGGAGTGTGCGTCTCTCTCTCTCGCTCTCCACGTGGTAGTGTGGATTTCCCTTCCTGCGGGTCCTATCTAGGTGACAAGACCGACTTTTGTAGAACGATATTCAATAAACTATCTGCTGCTTGTTTGCTTGCTGCTGCTGCTGCTGCATTGGCAGTGGTGAGCAAGCAACAGTCAACAACAACAAATCAACACGCACCGTGTCAATAACAAAGGCTCCCACGCCTGTTGTGCAGGATGTCGTGGGTTCGATCCCGACCCTGACGCCGGTATATTTGTAGTATGCGGTGTCTCTCTCCCCTTGGCCGCGTGGATTTTTCACTCCCGTTTTATTTATTTTTCCCCCCCCTAAACATTTATAATCGAAATCACGCGTTGATAGATTTGGCTGCTGCTATAGATTCCCACGTGATGATGATAAGGCGCCATTTCATTGAGCAGCTATCATTGGTGATCGCCAGTGTCGCTTCTGAAAAAGAGCGACATAAGCTCAGTTGGGGCCTTTAGGGTCGTCCATAAATGACGTCACGCACCTGGGGGGGGGGGTGGGGAGTCAGACATTTGTGACGATGTGTGACGAGGTGGGGGGGGGGGTTTGAGAAATGTGACGTCACATCAAAATGCGCAACTTTAAATAAATATTGACAACACGTTCTACTTAATTAAATAGACGTTTTAATAAATGTTTTCTCCTGCAACATCTGAGTGCAGCGCCACATTAAATACGCACTACAATGACAACAATAGTTTAAAGCGATTTGAAGCATGTTTTTTCTTTTTTTTTGGGGGGGGGGGGGACAGAGCTTTATGACGTCATATTTGAGGGGGGGGGGTCTGACTTTTTATGACGATGGGGGGGGGTCAAAAATCGTCCCAAATCGCGTGACGTCATTTATGGACGGCCCCTTACCTGGTCACATTCTACAACATTCGGACAACAGACTGTTGGGGCGAGTGAGGTTCGTGGTGAGGGCGCCTGCCGTTTAGGCCGGCGATGTTTGGCACACGAGGAGGAGGTGCTCACATTTAACAAAGATCCCCCGTATAGCCTTCACAGACTGTAGGGGCAAGTGCTGTTAGCGAGCACCTATGAAGGCCGGAACGTTACACGAGGGGGTGGGTGGCCAGCACCGCGCCCGACCGCCTTTGTCTCCCCAGTGGCAATGTTTACACACCGCACCAGGTACTCATTTGAGGCTGAGTCGACCTAGGGGAGGCCCGGGACCGGTTTAGATAATCGCCACTGGTGTTGGCCGTGAGCGGGAATCGAACCCGTGGCGCCGGGTTCATAGCGCAGCGTAGCGCTAACCGCTACACTACCGCTCCCCCCTGACATTTAACACACACACACAGACACACACACACAGACACCCACACACACACAGACATCCACACACACACACCAGGTATTCATTTAATACCGAGCTGACCTCACGGATGTCCCAGGACCCGGTCAAAAACAACCTTAGTGGAGCTTTCTTACCTGGTAAAATAAATATAGTAGGAGTTAGTTAACAAGTGTGTGTGTGGGGGGGGAGCGGTAGTGTAGCGGTTAGCGCGCTGCGCTACGAACCTGGAGAGCCGAGTTCAATTCCCGCTCACGGCCAACACCAGTGACGATTTTCTGCACCCGTCCTGGGCCTCCCCTCGGTAGACTCAGACTCAAATGAGTACCTGGTTGCAGTGTATAAAGACACCGCCACTAGGGAGACAAAGGCGGCCGGGCGTGGTGCTGGCCACCCAACCCCTCGTGTATCATGCTGGCCTTCATAGGTGCTACTCGCTAACAGCCCTTGCCCCTACAGTCTGTTAAGGCTATATGGGGGATCTTTGTCTTTGGCCTTTAAAGGTGGGGGGGGGGGAATGAATAATTAATTTGTTGACGTTTCGAGCAATAACCCTTCTTCATGTTTCTCGGCCGCCTTTGTCTCACATCACGAGAAGGGTGGGGGGCGGAAAATTATCCTTCTGCATAGCGCCGCACTTAACGTGCTATGGAGGAGAAGGCTCATTTCCTGAAACGTTGCCCTTTGAGACCACACAGGCACACACACAGGCACGGAGAGACGGTGCGTCATTGACGAACGTGTTCAGTTTTGTTGTTAAAGATACACGAATAAATGTTGACGAGCCGTCGGGAATGTTTACATTCAAGGGATGAACTTGCGGAAGTGAAGAGTGCAAAAGGAAGTGGAATGGAAATAAAAGAATTCTATGTTTTAAAAATAACAACAATGCTGTACAAAGGGCTGATTGGCCCTTTGTGTGCTATGAAGATGGCACATTGCCTGAAACGTTGCCCTTTGAGTGAAGCGTGCAAAAGGAAGTGGAATGGAAATAAAATAATTATACGTTTTAAAAATAACAACAATGCTGTATAGCGCCCCTTTGTAAATCCACAAAGGGCTGATTGGCCCTTTGTGTGCTATGAAGACGGCTCATTGCCTGAAACGTTGCCCTTTGAGACCACACACACACACAGAGAGACTGTGTTATTGACAAACATGTTCAGATTTCGTGAATAAAATACACCGATAGACGTTGACAAACCACTGTGAATGTTTCCATCGAAGGGACGCGCGTGCGTAACTGAAGGGTGCAAAATAATTATACGTTTTAAAAATGACACCAATGTTGTATGAAGCGGCCCATGTTGTAAATGCACGAAGAGCCCAGTTTGGCGAGTGAAAGGGGCGGCGAGGAGGCAGACAGCCGGTCCACGCTCCGCCACTGATTGCCACCCGTGGCCGGAAGCCGATCTGGGCACCCCACCAAGGGGTTTGCGTGGAGCAGCGAATGAGCCGACCGCTACGCCCACAAAATCTGCGCGGTTTATTTACTTTTTTTAAAATAAATATTTGTTATTATTTAATTGCCAGATACGTTCGACGTCTCAAAGCACGTCTTTGTTTATTCGTCATCTTTCTTGCTAAACTTCGAGGAACGCTCCCAATATTGTCCACCACAGATGTTGGTTCTGGGCGGTATTTTGGCCGCAATAAATTTCCACGCGATGACGACGACGATGACGACGACAATGACCACGATGACGATGACGATGACGACGACGATGATGATGACGACGATGACGACGACGATGACGACGACGACGATGATGATGATGATGATGACGACGACGATGACGACGACGATGATGATGAGCCCACTTCGTTGAGGCGGATTATTTGTGATGTGCAGGTCGCTTCTGACGGAAGAGCGACCCCGTAGCTCAGTCGTGTGGGGCCTTGCTCCTGGTAAAACAAATTAAACAAAATATCTTATTCTTCTTATTTTACAAAGATAAATACAAAGTCATAATAGAGTTTATTTTTTTAAGGTTGGATCGCGTAAAGATGAATGGTGTCGTTGAACTCGCCGCCGCCACCACCACCACCCGACAAGGGTTTATCACGTGAGGAGGAGTGAGGATTTATCCAGAACTCTTTGGTTCTATTCGGTAAAGTCACGTAGGTAAAAAATAAAACAACAAAAATCACGACGTTTCGGCCACAACACAAGCGGCCTTCATCAGGTGAAGGGACCAAACTGTCCAGCGGACAGCGTCGTTGTTTTATTTTTCACCTACTACGTGACTTTACCGAATAGAACCAAAGAGTATGGATCCTTGCAGTCACGAAAGCTTCAAATGTAGAATTTATCCAGAACTCTGTGGCTGTTGCCTGATGATGCTGCTGCTGGTTGTTGTTGTAGTTACCGGCGAAACGTCACGGCTACTCTAATTGTAAACGTTGTCGTGGGTTTACTCTCCAACACACAGCCGATTAGTGCTGAACTAGTATACTACATCATTAGACCTCCTTTGCCAGTACCAAGATATAATAATAGGGTTTTTCCCCTTTTTTTCTGGCAACAAAACTGAAACCTTTTTACCAGGATTCATGTTACTGCATTAACCACAAAATACAAACTAAAATTCATACACTATGATAATATATTGGCATTGTCCTTGAAACTGATTGGGCCACACCAAGGGACGGCTTTGTTTTGAGCCTCGACCCAATTGGTGCTCGACCAGATGACGCCAAAAGGCGTTTTAGTTGTAGTGGGTTATCCATGCAAGAGACACGGAGTGATTTAAATCCTTCATCCAGCAGTGGATTGGTTGTGGATGATGATGATGATGACGACGATGAAGAATGAAAGAGACACGGAGTGGTTGAATAACAGTGGATCCATCATAGCAAGACGTGTACGTGACCGTGCATTCACCACCGCGGCGGGCGATTAACAACCGCTTTCGTTCACAAATGAATGAAAAGGCGCGCTCGCCGCTGAGCCCATCGCCGCGCGAGTGGACAACTCGGCGAACGAATCAATTGGAATGAATGCGGCCCGGCAAAGGCGACTGCGACGAGCGTGTTTTCGACGTATGAATCGAAAGGTTGCGTGTCGATGCGTGAATGAAAAAAGGAATGCGTGAATGAAAACGCGTCGATTTTTGAACGCCAGAATGGCCCCAATGAATGCACGCGGGTCGGGAATGAAATGCCGCGCGAGCAAACGAGCCCCCAATAGGACGAATCGATGAGATGTGGCGCGTTAACCCCCCCCCTCCCCCCCAAAAAAAACGCACCAATCGTTCGGCGTGTTCGCGAGTGGCTGAACGCACGAGCGAATGGACGCGGAAGGAGAGTGAGTCGCCACGTGAGTGAACGAGTCGGCGAACGAATCGGCGAGATTGAATGCAGACGAAGCAGTGCAATGGATGGGCGCGCTTTAACGTGCGAATGAAACACGTGGCGCATATGCACGGATGGCCGAACGAACGGTGAGGAGTGAGTGAGTGAGTGAGGAGCCGATGAGTGGATTCCTGAATGAGTGAATCGCCACGCGGGTGACGAACGAATCGCGGAATGAATGAAGACTCCCGATTTGAGTGTTGCTCACACACACACACACCCCCCAAGCAGTTGCAACAACAACTCCCCCTCTTTCGGGAAACTGCGTCGCGTCGTGTGTGTACAACCCCTCCCCCCGCCTCCTTCCTCCTCCCCCTACCCATCCACCTTCAAAACACAGGTTCGACTTCGGACCCGGGAGGTCCACGACAGTCGTCACATCGGGGAAAGCTTCCCCCGCTGACCCCCACCCCCCGCCATGATCTCGCCCTCCCTCCCTGACCACCCCCCACCTCCTCACCCCCAAGGATCCTTTGTTCATCATCAGCAGAAGCGCCGGCCGCTGCTGCTGCTCATAAGTGACGCGTTTACAACAAACAACGCATGCCACGCAATCCTCCCACACGCGCGTGTCTGTGTGTGTGTCTGTGTGTGTGTCTGTGTGTGTGTCTGTGTGTGTGTGTCTGTGTGTGTGTATCTGTGTGTCTGTGTGTGTGTGTCTGTGTGTCTGTGTGTGTGTGTCTGTGTGTGTGTCTGTGTGTGTGTCTGTGTGTGTGTGTGTGTCTGTCTCTGTGTGTCTGTGTGTGTGTGTCTGTGTGTGTGTCTTGTCTGTGTGTGTGTCTGTCTCTGTGTGTGTGTCTGTGTGTGTGTGTCTGTGTGTGTGTCTGTCTCTGTGTGTCTGTGTGTGTGTGTCTGTCTCTGTGTGTCTGTGTGTGTCTGTCTCTGTGTGTCTGTGTGTGTCTGTCTCTGTGTGTCTGTCTCTGTGTGTCTGTCTGTGTGTGTGTCTGTCTCTGTGTGTCTGTCTCTATGTGTCTGTGTGTGTGTCTGTCTCTGTGTCTGTCTGTCTGTGTGTGTCTGTGTGTGTGTCTGTCTCTGTGTCTGTCTGTCTGTGTGTGTCTGTGTGTGTGTCTGTGTGTGTGTGTCTGTGTGTGTGTCTTGTCTGTGTGTGTCTGTCTCTGTGTGTCTGTCTCTGTGTGTCTGTCTCTGTGTGTCTGTCTCTGTGTGTGTGTCTGTGTGTGTGTCTGTCTCTGTGTCTGTCTGTCTGTCTGTGTGTGTCTGTGTGTGTGTCTGTGTGTGTGTCTGTGTGTGTGTCTTGTCTGTGTGTGGGGAGCGATAGTGTAGCGGTTAGCGCGCTGCGCTATGAACCTGGCGACCCGGGTTCGATTCCCGCTCACGGCCAACACCAGTGACGATTATCTGAACCGGTCCCGGGCCTCCCCTAGGTCGACTCAGCCTCAAATGAGTACCTGGTGCGATGTGTAAACATCGTCACTAGGGAGACAAAGGCGGTCGGGCGTGGTGCTGGCCACCCACCCCCTCGTGTACCGTTCCGGCCTTCATAGGTGCTCGCTAACAGCACTTGCCCCTACAGTCTGTTAAGGCTATATGGGGGATCTTTGTATCTTTGTGTCTGTGTGTCTTGTCTGTGTGTGTCTTGTCTGTGTGTGTCTTGTCTGTGTGTGTCTGTCTCTGTGTGTCTGTCTCTGTGTGTCTGTCTCTGTGTGTCTGTCTCTGTGTGTCTGTCTCTGTGTGTCTGTCTCTGTGTGTCTGTGTGTGTGTGTCTGTCTCTGTGTGTGTGTCTGTCTCTGTTTGTGTGTCTGTGTGTGTGTCTGTCTCTGTGTGTGTGTCTGTCTCTGTGTGTGTCTGTCTCTCTGTGTGTGTCTGTCTCTGTGTGTGTGTCTGTCTCTGTGTGTCTGTCTGTCTGTGTGTGTCTGTGTGTCTTTCTGTGTGTCTGTGTGCGTCTGTGTGTGTCTGTCTCTGTGTGTCTGTGTGCGTCTGTGTGTGTCTGTCTCTGTGCGTCTGTGTGTGTCTGTCTCTGTGTGTCTGTCTGTGTGTCTGTCTGTGTGTCTGTCTGTGTGTGTGTCTGTCTCTGTGTGTCTGTGTGTGTGTCTGTGTGTGTGTCTGTCTCTGTGTGTCTGTCTGTGTGTCTTTCTGTGTGTCTGTCTCTGTGTGTCTGTCTCTGTGTGTCTGTCTCTGTGTGTCTGTGTGTGTCTGTCTCTGTGTGTCTGTGTGTGTCTGTCTCTGTGTGTCTGTGTGTGTCTGTCTCTGTGTGTCTGTCTGTGTGTGTCTGTGTGTCTGTCTGTGTGTGTGTCTGTCTTTGTGTGTCTTTGTGTGTCTGTGTGTGTCTGTCTCTGTGTGTCTGTCTGTGTGTCTGTCTGTGTGTGTGTCTGTCTCTGTGTGTCTGTGTGTGTCTGTCTCTGTGTGTCTGGGTGTGTCTGTGCCATACGTGCAACAGTCGGTGCATGTTACAAGGGTGGTGGTGTGTGTCTACGTGATACATGCATAGTCATCACACGTTACAAGGGTGGTGGTGTGTCTACATGATACATGCATAGTCATCACACGTTACAAGGGTGGTGTGTGTGTGTCTACGTGATACATGCATAGTGAGTGCACGTTACAATGGTGGTGTGTGTGTCTACATGATACATGCATAGTCATCACACGTTACAATGGTGGTGTGTGTGTCTACGTGATACATGCATAGTCATCACACGTTACAAGGGTGGTGTGTGTCTACATGATGCATGCATAGTCAGTGTAACGTACAGACGAGGTAGTTAACATCTCGCCATGGTAGCTATGAGATGTTAACTACCTCGCCTGGTATACAGGAGGTCGTGGGTTCGATCCCGACCTTGACGCCTGCTGCTGTATATTTTGAGTTTGCATGTCTCTCTCATCATCATCATCACGGTAGCTAAGAGATGTTAACTACCTCGCCAGGTATACAGGAGGTCGTGGATTCGATCCCGACCTTGACGCCTACTGCTGCTGTATATTTTGAGTTTGCGTGTCTCTCCCCCCGTGATCGCGTTGATTTTACACAATGACGACGATGACAATCCCAGCCAATTCGTGAGCTGTCGTATAAGATGATAGCCAGGGTCGCGTCTGACAAAGAGCGACATTGCTCAGTGGGGCCTTACCCAGTAAAAAAATATTAATGAAATAGCTTTTATTTACAAGGACGGTATTTGTGTGTGTGTGTGCATGCATGGCGTGTGGGGAGCGGTAGTGCAGCGGTTAGCGCTACGCCGCGCTACAAACCCGGCGACCCGAGTTCGATTCCTGCTCACGGCCAACACCGGCGACGATTATCTGAACCGGTCCTGGGCCTCCCCTAGGTCGACTCAGCCTCAAATGAGTCCCTCGGTGCGGTGTGTGTAAAAACATCGCCTCTGGGGAGACAAAGGCGGCCGGGCGTGGTTCTGACCACCCCACAACCGTCTGTCGTGTGCCACGGTGCCAGCCTTCATAGGCGCTCCCTGCTACTCGCTACCGGAACAGCAGTGGACCCAACAAAGTCTGTGAAAGGGCTGTACACGGTGGGTGGGACGCTTAGTCTTTGTGATTGCGTGGGTGATTATATTATCCATCAAGTGTGCCGTGTTGTTGAGTCGGCGTCGTTTGTCATCACGATCACAACAGCCCATCGATTTTGGCCCACGTGCTCTTCGTCAAGCGCAACTTACTTCAAGGTCCACTCGTAAACGTTTGCGCTTGTTTGCAAGTTCCTTTCATTTACAAGAGCAGCCGTCCGGGACGGGTGCCGTGCGTGGGTTTGGGAGAATCCATGAAGGCAAAAAATGATGCCGCTCCCTGTAAATATGCAAGCTCAATATGCACACAGACACAGCCCGTTGCAATGCTGTTACGGTACGTAGAGTTTGCGAGCGCCTATCAAACCGTGCATGCCCCCCGCATCTTTAAATTGGAAAGCCCTCCGACGTGGTGTTGCGTAAGTGCAGTCTGCGAGCGCCTATTAAGCCCATGTGTGTACACTATATATGTTAAGGACAAAGATCCCCTGTATAGCCTTAACAGACTGTTGGGGCAAGTGCTGTTGGCGAGTGCCTTTTAAGGCCGACACGGCACACGAGGGGGTGGGTGGCAAACTCCACGCCCGGCTGCCTTTGTCTCCCCAGTGCCGAGGTTTACACACACCGCACCAGGTACTCATTTGAGACTGAGTTGACCTAAGAGAGGGTTCGTAACGCAGCACGCGCTCACCGCTGCACCACCGCTCCCTGCCCGTCTGTCCGACAGGCGGACAGATGGGCACACCGTCAGACGGACATACGCGACAGTCAGACGGACACACAAGACAGACAGATGGACAACACACAGACCAGCGGACACACAAGACCGACAGACGGACAACACACAGACCAGCGGACACACAAGACCGACAGACGGACAACACACAGACCAGCGGACACACAAGACCGACAGATGGACAACACACAGACCAGCGGACACACAAGACCGACAGACGGACAACACACAGACCAGCGGACACACGAGACCGACAGACGGACAACACACAGACCAGCGGACACACAAGACCGACAGACGGACAACACACAGACCAGCGGACACACGAGACAGACAGACGGACAACACACAGACCAGCGGACACACAAGACCGACAGATGGACAACACACAGACCAGCGGACACACAACACCGACAGATGGACAACACACAGACCAGCGGACACACGAGACAGACAGACGGACAACACACAGACCAGCGGACACACAAGACCGACAGACGGACAACACACAGACCAGCGGACACACAAGACCGACAGATGGACAACACACAGACCAGCGGACACACGAGACAGATGGACAACACACAGACCAGCGGACACACGAGACCGACAGACGGACAACACACAGACCAGCGGACACACAAGACCGACAGACGGACAACACACAGACCAGCGGACACACGAGACAGACAGACGGACAACACACAGACCAGCGGACACACAAGACCGACAGATGGACAACACACAGACCAGCGGACACACAACACCGACAGATGGACAACACACAGACCAGCGGACACACGAGACAGACAGACGGACAACACACAGACCAGCGGACACACAACACCGACAGACGGACAACACACAGACCAGCGGACACACAAGACCGACAGACGGACAACACACAGACCAGCGGACACACGAGACAGATGGACAACACACAGACCAGCGGACACACGAGACAGACAGACGAACAACACACAGACCAGCGGACACACAACACCGACAGATGGACAACACACAGACCAGCGGACACACGAGACAGACAGACGGACAACACACAGACCAGCGGACACACAACACCGACAGACGGACAACACACAGACCAGCGGACACACAAGACCGACAGACGGACAACACACAGACCAGCGGACACACGAGACAGACAGACGGACAACACACAGACCAGCGGACACACAAGACCGACAGATGGACAACACACAGACCAGCGGACACACAACACCGACAGATGGACAACACACAGACCAGCGGACACACGAGACAGACAGACAGACAACACAGACCAGCGGACACGAGACAGCTGGTAGCGATGAGCGAGCACTCTCCTATTGGACGCCTCGTCGGGATTTCTGGCAACAAACGATGCTGCTTGTTGATGTAATTTCCGGCGAAATGTTACGGTACACAACCGGTTAATGCTGAACTAGTATGCTACACTATACACTAGTATACACTGCACTATACACTACTCCATACACTACACTATACACTCCACCACAATTGGAAATGCTGTAGTGGGTTTACTCTCCCAACTCACACAGCCGGTTAGTGCTGAACTCGTGAACGAATTGGTCACGTGTTGTTTCACGTGACAAAGCCTCACCGGTTGTGTTGTGTCGGGTGGCGGTGGGTTCCACGGCAACAGCCCCAGAAACAAGGCCCCATTATGATAGACTTTCATCTTTATTATAGTTGGAAACCACCGGGGAGGGGAGGCGGGAAATCCAATTAAAAAAAAACCCAGGACGCCGATCTGCTTTGGTCGGGAGGGACTTTCCAGGGAAAAGCCGGAGGGAGAGAGAGACACGACAAGACCCAACAGCTGCTGTTGGTGGTGTTGGTGGTGGTGGTGCTCGCCAGCAGCTGGCTGGCTCTCTGATGGATTGAGGGGACTTCCCCCATGCTGCGCTGCCTCTTGCGACAGTGAATGACCAACACAACACACACACACCACACACACCGCACACACACACCGCACACACACACCACACACACACCACACACACACCACACACACCACACACACCACACACACACCACACACACACCACACACACACACCACACACACACCGCACACACCACACACACACCACACACACACCACACACACACACACACCACACACACACCACACACACACCACACACACACCGCACACACCACACACACACCACACACACACAACACTACAAAGTAGGGGGCCCCATTTCAGCCAAAGGGGAATCCCACTCCATCACACTCCATCTCACTCCATCTCCATCTCACTCCATCTCACTACATCTCCATCTCACTCCATCTCACTCCATCTCCATCCCACTCCATCTCACTCCATCTCCATCTCACTCCATCTCACTCCATCTCACTCCATCCCACTCCATCTCACTCCATCTCACTCCATCCCACTCCATCTCACTCCATCTCACTCCATCTCCATCTCACTCCATCTCACTACATCTCCATCTCACTCCATCTCACTCCATCTCACTCCATCTCACTCCATCCCACTCCATCTCACTCCATCTCACTCCATCTCCATCTCACTCCATCTCCATCCCACTCCATCTCACTCCATCCCACTCCATCTCACTCCATCCCACTCCATCTCACTCCATCTCACTCCATCCCACTCCATCTCACTCCATCTCACTCCATCTCACTCCATCGCACTCCATCTCCATCCCACTCCATCTCACTCCATCTCACTCCATCTCCATCTCACTCCATCTCCATCTCACTCCATCGCACTCCATCACACTCCATCTCACTCCATCGCACTCCATCACACTCCATCTCACTACATCTCCATCTCACTCCATCTCACTACATCTCCATCTCACTCCATCTCACTCCATCCCACTCCATCTCACTCCATCTCACTCCATCTCACTCCATCTCCATCCCACTCCATCTCACTCCATCCCACTCTATCTCACTCCATCCCACTCCATCTCACTCCATCCCACTCCATATCAGTCCATCTCACTCCATCGCACTCCATCTCCATCCCACTCCATCTCACTCCATCTCACTCCATCTCCATCCCACTCCATCTCCATCTCACTCCATCTCACTCCACATCCCACTCCATCTCTCTCCATCTCACTACATCTCACTCCATCTCCATCTCACTCCATCTCCATCCCACTCCATCTCCATCTCACTCCATCTCACTCCATCCCACTCCATCTCACTCCATCTCACTCCATCTCACTCTCACTCCATCTCACTCCATCTCCATCTCACTCCATCTCACTCCATCTCCATCTCACTCCATCTCCATCCCACTCCATCTCAATCTCACTCCATCTCACTCCATCTCCATCCCACTCCATGTCCATCGCACTCCATCTCACTCCATCTCCATCGCACTCCATCTCACTCCATCTCCATCGCACTCCATCTCACTCCATCGCACTCCATCTCACTCCATCTCCATCTCACTCCATCCCACTCCATCTCACTCCATCTCACTCCATCGCACTCCATCTCACTCCATCTCCATCTCACTCCATCCCACTCCATCTCACTCCATCCCACTCCATCTCACTCCATCTCTATCTCACTCCATCCCACTCCATTTCCATCTCACTCCATCTCCATCCCACTCCGTCTCCATCTCACTCCTTCTCACTCCATCTCCATCTCACTCCATCTCCATCCCACTCCATCTCACTCCATCCCACTCCATCTCACTCCATCTCCATCTCACTCCATCCCACTCCATCTCACTCCATCTCCATCCCACTCCATCTCCATCTCACTCCATCTCACTCCATCTCCATCCCACTCCATCTCACTCCATCCCACTCCATCTCACTCCATCCCACTCCATCTCACTCCATCCCACTCCATCTCACTTCATCTCACTCCATCGCACTCCATCTCCATCCCACTCCATCTCACTCCATCTCACTCCATCTCCATCCCACTCCATCTCCATCTCACTCCATGGATCTCACTCCATCCCACTCCATCTCACTCCATCTCACTCCATCTCACTCCATCTCACTCCATCTCCATCCCACTCACTCCATCTCCATCCCACTCCATCTCCATCTCACTCCATCTCCATCTCACTCCATCTCCATCCCACTCCATCTCCATCGCACTCCATCTCACTCCATCTCCATCTCACTCCATCTCACTCCATCTCCATCGCACTCCATCTCACTCCATCTCCATCGCACTCCATCTCCATCGCACTCCATCTCCATCTCACTCCATCTCACTCCATCTCACTCCATCGCACTCCATCTCCATCTCACTGCATCTCACTCCATCTCACTCCATCTCCATCTCACTCCATCCCACTCCATCTCACTCCATCCCACTCCATCTCACTCCATCCCACTCCATCTCACTCCATCTCCATCTCACTCCATCTCACTCCATCGCGCTCCATCCCACTCCATCTCCATCTCACTCCATCTCCATCTCACTCCATCCCACTCCGTCTCCATCTCACTCCGTCTCACTCCATCTCCATCGCACTCCATCTCCATCCCACTCCATCTCACTCCATCTCACTCCATCCCACTCCATCTCACTCCATCTCCATCTCACTGCATCTCACTCCATCCCACTCCATCTCACTCCATCCCACTCCATCTCACTCCATCCCACTCCATCTCACTCCATCTCCATCTCACTCCATCTCACTCCATCGCGCTCCATCCCACTCCATCTCCATCTCACTCCATCTCCATCTCACTCCATCCCACTCCGTCTCCATCTCACTCCGTCTCACTCCATCTCCATCGCACTCCATCTCCATCCCACTCCATCTCACTCCATCTCACTCCATCCCACTCCATCTCACTCCATCTCCATCTCACTGCATCTCACTCCATCCCACTCCATCTCACTCCATCCCACTCCATCTCACTCCATCTCACTCCATCCCACTCCATCTCCATCTCACTCCATCTCCATCTCACTCCATCCCACTCCATCTCACTCCATCCCACTCCATCTCACTCCATCTCCATTGCACTCCATCTCCATCCCACTCCATCTCACTCCATCTCCATCGCAGTCCATCGCACTCCACACAGGGGTATGGGCGATGAGGCCCAGCTGAGAGCTGCCCTACTTGTTAATCATCGTCTAAACCGGTGGTGCTCCTCTCACCTCTCCACTGCAGTCGAGTTTCCGACCCGCTTTGGTTTCTCGATCGTTGCAAGAAAAGCGTTATAATGTTAAACACACAACAGGGAGTGTGATGAAACGAAGTAATTTGTAACTTATTGTGGGTTTAATTTGCGTGCCAATGATGTACCTTCTATTCAAAAAAAGTTATCGTCTCGATGAGTAATTCTCTAAACCTTTAGGGCAAGCCTTATTCTCCCCCCCTTTGGTTCTCAAGCGTTACAAAATTGTTGTTATAATGTTAATAAACACACAGCAGGGGTGTGATGAAACGAAGTAATTTTATAACTTCACGTGCCCCGGGGATTAATTTGCGTCTTGATTTACCTTCTTTACCAAAATAAATCTGGCCATGTCTCGCTACCCCCCAGAAAGGGAATCACGCACCCTCAGGGGGCGCGACGTGCACCCCAGGTTAAGAAGAACCACTGATGTAGTGTATAGTGTAGTGTATAGTGTAGTGTATAGTGTAGTGTATAATGTAGCGTATAATGTAGCGTATAGTGTAGTGTATAGTAGTATATAGTGTAGTGTATAGTGTATATTGTAGGGTATAGTAGTGTGTAGTGTATAGTGGTGTAGTGTATAGTGTAGTGTATAGCAGTGTATAGTAGCGTATAGTGTAGTGTATAGTAGCGTATAGTGTAGTGTATAGTAACGTATACTGTATAGTAGTGTATAGTGTAGTGTATAGTAGTGTATAGTGGTGTATAGTAGTGTAGTGTATAGTAGTGTAGTGTATTGTGTAGTGTATAGTAGTGTAGTGTAGTAGTGTATTGTATAGTAGTGTAGTGTATAGTAGTGTATAGTGTAGTGCAGTGGTTCTTAACCTGGGGACCCCAGGTTAGTTTGTTGTCCTTCCCCCCGCCTCCCCTGCACCTCTGATTAACACGGCTGGGCTACGTACGGTGCGAAAGAAGTTCACCTACATGCATACATACGAGTGTAGGTCTCTGGGTCTCTGGGTCTCTGGGTTCCTGTGGGTTCCTGTGGGTTCCTGTGGGTCTCTGTGGGTCTCTGTGGGTCTCTGTGGGTCTCTGTGGGTCTCTGTGGGTCTCTGGGTCTCTGGGTCTGTGTGGGTCTCTGTGGGTCTCTGTGGGTCTCTGTGGGTCTCTGTGGGTCTCTGGGTCTGTGTGGGTCTCTGTGGGTCTCTGTGGGTCTCTGTGGGTCTCTGTGGGTCTCTGTGGGTCTCTGTGGGTCTCTGTGGGTCTCTGTGGGTCTCTGTGGGTCTCTGGGTCTGTGTGGGTCTCTGTGGGTCTCTATGAGTCTCTGTGGGTCTCTGGGTCTCTGGGTTCCTGTAGGTCTCTGGGTCTCTGTGGGTCTCTGGGTCTGTGTGGGTCTCTGGGTTCCTGTAGGTCTCTGGGTTCCTGTAGGTCTCTGGGTCTCTGTGGGTCTCTGTGGGTCTCTGTGGGTCTCTGTGGGTCTCTGTGAGTCTCTGGGTTCCTGTGGGTCTCTGTGGGTCTCTGTGGGTCTCTGTCGGTCTCTGTGTGTCTCTGTGGGTCTCTGTGGGTCTCTGTGGGTCTCTGTGGGTCTCTGTGGGTCTCTGTGGGTCTCTGGGTCTCTGTGGGTCTCTGTGGGTCTCTGTGGGTCTCTGTGGGTCTCTGTGGGTCTCTGTGGGTCTCTGTGGGTCTCTGTGGGTCTCTGTGGGTCTCTGTGGGTCTCTGTGGGTCTGTGTGGGTCTCTGTGGGTCTCTGTGGGTCTCTGTGGGTCTGTGTGGGTCTCTCTGGGTCTGTGTGGGTCTCTGTGGGTCTGTGTGGGTCTCTGTGGGTCTGTGTGGGTCTCTGTGGGTCTCTGTGGGTCTCTGTGGGGTCTCTGTGGGTCTCTGGGTCTCTGTGGGTCTCTGTGGGTCTCTGTGGGTCTCTGTGGGTCTCTGTGGGTCTCTGTGGGTCTGTGTGGGTCTCTGTGGGTCTCTGTGGGTCTCTGTGGGTCTCTGTGGGTCTCTGTGGGTCTCTGTGAGTCTCTGTGGGTCTCTGTGGGTCTCTGTGGGTCTCTGTGGGTCTCTGTGGGTCTCTGTGGGTCTCTGTGGGTCTCTGTGGGTCTCTGTGGGTCTCTGTGGGTCTGTGTGGGTCTCTGTGGGTCTCTGTGGGTCTCTGTGGGTCTGTGTGGGTCTCTCTGGGTCTGTGTGGGTCTCTGTGGGTCTGTGTGGGTCTCTGTGGGTCTGTGTGGGTCTCTGTGGGTCTGTGTGGGTCTCTGTGGGTCTCTGTGGGTCTCTGTGGGTCTCTGTGGGTCTCTGTGGGTCTCTGTGGGTCTCTGTGTGTCTCTGTGGGTCTCTGTGGGTCTCTGTGGGTCTCTGTGGGTCTCTGTGGGTCTCTGTGGGTCTCTGTGGGTCTCTGGGTCTCTGGGTCTCTGGGTTTCTGTGAGTCTCTGGGTCTCTGTGAGTCTCTGGGTTCCTGTAGGTCTCTGGGTCTCTGTGGGTCTCTGTGGGTCTCTGTGAGTCTCTGGGTCTCTGTGGGTCTCTGTGAGTCTCTGGGTCTCTGTGGGTCTCTGGGTCTCTGTGGGTCTCTGTGGGTCTCTGGGTTTCTATATTAGGACGCCACTGAGAGCTATGCACGACCTCTGATAGGTTCGATCCCTGACGCCTGCTGCTCTATATTTTGAGTTTGAGTGTCTCTCTCTCGTGGTCGCTTGGATTTTTCTCCGGGGCCTCCGGTCCCCCCCCCCCCCCCCCCACATTTAGAATCGACATCGCCACGCGTGCAGAGTTATTTGGCTTCTGCTATGAATTTCCACGTGACGACGACGATGATGATCTCGACGATGATGATGAGCCCACTTCGCGTGAGCTGTAATTCGCGATGGCCAGGTCGCTTCTGATGATACTCAATCTGCTGCTGATGATACTGAATCTGATGGCAAGGATACTGAATCTGCTGATGATGATACTGATGCTGCTGCTGTTGATATCGATGCTGCTGCTGAAGATATTGATACTGCTGCTGATGATATTGCTGCTGATGATGATACTGATGCTGCTGATGATACTGCTGCTATGTTGATGATACTGCTGCTGCTGATGATGATGATGATGCTACTGATGCTGCAGATGTTTCTGATGCTGCTGCTGATGATAAAGAGCTGTATCTCAAGCAGCTCAGTGGCCCTTAACTGCTAAAATATAAATACATATCTATCGCTTCACTTCGTTGTTAGTTACGCAAGCACCTTCATCAGCGCAGGTAATCGACGACAGATGGTATATACTTCAAAGTAAAAGGATGATAAATAGAGACACGTGCCGTGAGAGACACGTGCATTGAACAGATGGACTCGTGTGCACACACACACACACAGACACGTGGATTCGCACGCGGACAGACTCAGAAGCGTCACAGTATTTATTCAAGGCTGCAGGAGGAATACGATGAGCTATGAAGCTCACAGATGTCCAGTACGGGGGGTCACGGGGTAAGAACGTTACAACAACAAACACGATCGGAGTGCAATGTACACGGCAGGTCAACACATCACCCGAAACGCATACTAATACGACTTAAACTATTCCCCATCCTACCAGGCAAAGCTCCGAGCCCGACTGTTTGGGGGCAGGTGCTATTCGCCGGCCGACCTGTGAAGGCCGCACCTGGTACCCAGTTGAGGCTGAGTCAACCCAAAGGAGGACCACGACTTGGTTCACATAAATACCAGGTAGTCCTCTACTTAGGATGGAGATGCGTTACGACGACCCCATCGTAAGTCAAAAATATCGTAAGTCGAAGATGGCCTTAGCCTACCCAGGAGTCTTAAAGAATGGTGATAATTTAGCAAAACGGAGCAATTTTCAGTACCGTACTGTATAAACTATGTATTTCATAATAAAGGTTTTTGGGTTAGATCGCGTTATTTATAAATGTGTCGTAACCCTCCACCACCCGACACGGCCAAGCAGTAAAAAAGTGTCACGTTTACAAAGGACAAATAGTTCACTACTTTAGCCCACCGGTGTGTTGAAGAGTGAATCAACAACATTTAAAATTTGAGTACGACGTTTCGCTGGTAATTACATCCAGCTTCATTGGGCAATTCGCCAGAATGGTGAAGCCCTAAAACAACACCAAAGAAATATTAAATGATCTCAAACACAACTGTGGGCAGTGTCAGAACATGCTTGTCAACAAGGACACTCAATTGATTTTGATAACGTTGAAGTGTTGTGTGAAACGAATTATTACTGGCAAAGACTACAGGCTTAGTGCGGCTTGGAAGCGTATTATTAAATAGTACATATTACAATTCCTTATAGGGGAAACACATACTAATTAACGGATTACTAACGTAGCATATAATCACAATAACACACATTACAACTAATTACTAATCTACAACTCATTACTAATCATAACCATTGACTAATTACCAATCGATTATATAATTACAATACCACCCCTCCGCCTCAAATCACTGCACCTGAAATTAGTTCAATGATGACGTCACCCTGCTGCTCTATTTAAGACCGGGAGCAAGCGAGGGCTTTACCATTCTGGCGAATTGCCCGATGATGCTGGATGTAATTACCAGCGAAACGTCGTACTCAAACTGTAAATGTTGTGGATTCACTCTTCAACACACCGGTGGGCTAAAGTAGTGAATTATTTGTCTTTTGTCAACGTGACACTTTTTTTGCTGATTGGCCGTGTCGGGTGGTGGAGGGTTACGACACATTTATAAATAACGCGATCTAACCCAAAAACCTTTATTATGAATAATATCGGTCGCGAAAGCCTACATGTTAAACTCTTATGTATTTATTAATTACAATACTGTATTACACAGTAAAATGTAAAGTGAAAAAAGTAAATTCTTAGCCTACCAATATGAACTGCAATTTAATAGAAAAAAAAAAATTCCCCCAGGAAACAATGCTATCTAACCTATAAAAAAAACTCTTAACATGCTTTGAAACACGAAAAAAAACACAGAAAAAAAATACACGCGCCAACACCGAGGACAACTTAACTCCGTCGACCCCTGTTGAGAGTGAGGCATCAACCACACAGGGCGGGAGACGCGTACTTTCTGGCAGCGTCCCGACGTCCAGTATCGTACCTCGTACGCTGCTGCTGCTGAGTTTTGCCTGCCGCGCGAAATTTAAAATATCTAACAATTTTGTCGTATATCGCCATCGCGAGATCGAAATGTCGTAAGTCGGACCCTCGTGTAACTCGGGGGACTATCTGTAGTGTGTCACTTGCTGCCACTGCTGTTAGGTGTGAGGAGGAGTCAAACTCGGGTCACCAGGTGAAACCGCGTTATCAGGACGGGAAGATCACGGGGGAAATGTGTGGTCCCGTAGCATTGCACGCTAACCACAGCGCCACCACTCACCTTAGCACAAGAACACACGTGCAAAAGACAAAGGTCCCCCGTGTAGCCTTAACAGACTGTTGGGGCAAGTGCTGTTAAGCGAGTAGCAGCACCTATGAAGGTCGGCAGTGTGGCTCACGAGGGGGTGGGTGGGCCAGCACCACGCCCGGCCGTCTTTGTCTCCCCAGTGGCGATGTTCACACATCAGCACCGGGTACTCATTTGAGGCCGAGTTGACCGAGGGGAGGCTCAGATAATCGTCACACACCGCACACCACACACACAAAGACAAATATCCCCCCCCCCCCGTGTAGCCTTAACAGACTGTTGGGGCAAGTGCTGTTAGCGAGTAGCAGCACCTATGAAGGTCGGCACGGTGGCACACGAGGTGGGTGGGTGGCCAGCATCACGCCCGGCCGCCTTTGTCTCCGCAGTGGCGCGATGTTTACTACACTCACTGCACTGGGTGCAGTGCTCATTTGAGACCTACGGGACGCTGCTTGGGCTTGCCTTGCCACCACCACCGTCACCACCGTCACCACCGTCATCATCGGGCTCGTCCGACGCGCCACGCGGCTCCCTGCAGCCACGCTGCCCCAACACCGGAATCCTCTTCACTTGCTGTCAGTCCCCTAGTATAGTCCACTATACACGTTGTGGTGTCGCCGTCGGTCATATCTGAGTCTTCTTCGCTCTCTCTCTGCGTAATCCCACGCTTGTGAAGATTTCGTCGTGAACTTTGTATTTGTGTGCGCGTTGTGTTGTTCGTGTGCCCGCCCGGGGAGCGGTGGTGCAGCCTGCGGTTAAGCGTGTTGCTACGCCGCGAAACTCCGGCGGATCCGGGTTCAATTCCTGCTCACATTCAACACCGGTAACGATTTGTTTGAACCGGTTCTGGGCCTCCTCTCCGAGGTCAACTCGGCTTCAAATGAGTACCTGGGTGTGTAAACATCGCTACTCAGGGAAGACAAAGGCGGCCAGGCGTGGTGCTGGCCACCCACCCCCTCGTGTACCGTCCTGGCCTTTATAGGTGCTCACTAACAGCACTTGCCCGTACAGTCTGTTCAGGCTATACGGGAGAGATCTTTGTGTGAGATTCGTGGAGTGAGTGTGAGTGTGTGGGAGCTGTGGTTTGTGTGTGTGTCACTACAGTGAGGGAAACAAGTATTTGATCTCCTGCTGATTTTGTACGTTTGCCCACCGACAAAGAAATGATCAGTCTATAATTTTAATGGTAGAACAGTGAGAGACAGAATAACAAAAAAATCCAGAAAAACGCATGTCAAAAATGTTACAAATTGATTTGCATTTTAATGAGGGAAATAAGTATTTGACCCCTCTGCAAAACATGACTTAGTACTTGGTGGCAAAACCCTTGTTGGCAGTCACAGAGGTCAGACGTTTCTTGTAGTTGGCCACCAGGTTTGCACACATCTCAGGAGGGATTTTATCCCACTCCTCTTATCCCACTCCTCTTTGCACATCTTCTCCAAGTCATTAAGGTTTCGAGGCTGACGTTTGGCAACTTGAACCTTCAGTTCCCTCCACAGATTGTCTATGGGATTATGGTCTGGAGACTGGCTAGGCCACTTCAGGACCTTAATGTGCTTCTTCTTGAGCCGCTCCTTTGTTGCCTTGGCCGTTTGTTTTGGGTCATTGTCATGCTGGAATACCCATCCATGACCCATTTTCAATGCCCTGGCTGAGGGAAGGAGGTTCTCACCCAAAATTTGACGGTACATGGCCCCGTCCATTGTCCCTTTGGTGCGGTGAAGTTGTCCTGTCCCCTTAGCAGAAAAACACCCCCAAAGCATAATGTTTCCACCTCCATGTTTGACGGTGGGGATGGTGTTCTTGGGGTCATAGGCAGCATTCCACCTCCTCCAAACACGGCGAGTTGAGTTGATGCCAAAGAGCTCCATTTAGGTCTCATCTGACCACAACACTTTCACCCAGTTCTCCTCTGAATCATTCAGATGTTCATTGGCAAACTTCAGACGGGCATGTATATGTGCTTTCTTGAGCAGGGGGACCTTGTGGGCGCTGCAGGATTTCAGTCCTTCACGGCGTAGTGTGTTACCAATTGTTTTCTTGGTGACTATGGTCCCAGCTGCCTTGAGATCATTGACAAGATCCTCCCGTGTAGTTCTGGGCTGATTCCTCACCGTTCTTATGATTATTGCAGCTCCTCGAGGTGAGATCTTGCATGGAGCCCCAGGCCGAGGGAGATTGATAGTTCTTTTGTGTTTCTTCCATTTGTGAATAATCGCACCAACTGTTGTCACCTTCTCACCAAGCTGCTTGGCAATGGTCTTGTAGCCCATTCCAGCCTTGTGTAGGTCTACAATCTTGTCCCTGATATCCTTGGAGAGCTCTTTGGTCTTGGCCATGGTGGAGAGTTTGGAATCTGATTGATTGATTGCTTCTGTGGACAGGTGTCTTTTATACAGGTAACAAGTTGAGATTAGGAGCACTCCCTTTAAGAGTGTGCTCCTAATCTCAGCTCGTTACCTGTATAAAAGACACCTGGGAGCCAGAAATCTTTCTGATTGAGAGGGGGTCAAATACTTATTTCCCTCATTAAAATGCAAATCAATTTATAACATTTTTGACATGCGTTTTCTGGATTTTTGTTGTTATTCTGTCTCTCACTGTTCAAATAAACCTACCATTAAAATTATAGGGGATCAAATACTTTTTTCCCTCACTGTATGTGTGTCAGTGTGTGTGTGTGTGTATGGGGGAGTTGTGGTTAGTGTGTGTCACTGTGTGTGTGTGTCACTGTGTGTGTGTGTATGGGGGAGCTTGGTTAGTTCGCGGCGCTACGAACCCGGCTGTGACCCGACTTAGATCCCCGCTCACGGCCACCAACAGCGGTGATGATTATCTTAACCGGTCCTGGGCCTCTCCTAAGTCGACTCGGCCTCAATGCACATAGACAGTACACGCCGTGTGCATATGTGCAATGCACATACACAGTACATGCCATGTACATGTGTACACACACATCATATACTGCACATACACACATGTAGAATCCCACACACACTCACCCTATACACAGGCATGTATGTAGAATCCCACACACACTCACCCTCTACACAGGCATGCATGTAGAATCCCACACACACCCTCTACACAGACATGCATGTAGAATCACACACACTCACCCTCTACACAGGCATGCATGTAGAATCCCACACACCCTATATACAGGCATGCATGTAGAATCCCACACACACCCTCTACACATACACAGGCATGCATGTAGAATCCCATACACACCCTCTACACATACACAGGCATGCATGTAGAATCCCACACACACCCTATACACAGGCATGCATGTAGAATCCCACACACACCCTCTACACATACACAGGCATGCATGTAGAATCCCATACACACCCTCTACACATACACAGGCATGCATGTAGAATCCCACACACACCCTCTACACAGGCATGCATGTAGAATCACACACACACTCACCCTCTACACAGGCATGCATGTAGAATCCCACATACACCCTCTACACAGACATGCATGTAGAAGCACACACACACTCACCCTCTACACAGGCATGCATGTAGAATCCCACACACACCCTCTACACAGACATGCATGTAGAATCCCACACACACCCTCTACACAGGCATGCATGTAGAATCCCACACACACCC
Organism: Petromyzon marinus; assembly: GCF_048934315.1. Lineage (NCBI taxonomy): Eukaryota > Metazoa > Chordata > Hyperoartia > Petromyzontiformes > Petromyzontidae > Petromyzon > Petromyzon marinus. The sequence goes on along the minus strand of NC_133731.1, from coordinate 680,910 downwards.
TCTACACAGACATGCATGTAGAATCACACGCACACTCACCCTCTACACAGGCATGCATGTAGAATCTCACACACACACTCACCCTCTACACAGACATGCATGTAGAATCCCACACATACCCTCTACACAGACATGCATGTAGAATCCCACACATACCCTCTACACAGACATGCATGTAGAATCCCACACACACCCTCTACACAGACATGCATGTAGAATCACACACACACCCTCTACACAGACATGCATGTAGAATCACACACACACTCACCCTCTACACATGCATGCATGTGGAATCCCACACACACCCTCTACACAGGCATGCATGTAGAATCCCACACACACTCACCCTATACACAGGCATGCATGTAGAATCACACACACACACACACCCTCTACACAGACATGCATGTAGAATCACACACACTCACCCTATACACAGGCATGCATGTAGAATCCCACACACACCCTCTACACAGACATGCATGTAGAATCCCACACACACCCTCTACACAGGCATGCATGTAGAATCCCACACACACCCTCTACACAGGCATGCATGTAGAATCACACACACACACCCTCTACACAGACATGCATGTAGAATCACACACACACTCACCCTCTACACAGGCATGCATGTAGAATCCCACACACACCCTCTACACAAACATGCATGTAGAATCCCACACACACCCTCTACACAGGCATGCATGTAGAATCCCACACACACCCTCTACACAGACATGCATGTATAATCCCACACACACCCTCTACACAGACATGCATGAGGAATCCCACACACACCCTCTACACAGGCATGCATGTAGAATCCCACACACACCCTCTACACAGGCATGCATGTAGAATCACACACACACACCCTCTACACAGACATGCATGTAGAATCACACACACACTCACCCTCTACACAGGCATGCATGTAGAATCCCACACACACCCTCTACACAGACATGCATGTAGAATCCCACACACACCCTCTACACAGGCATGCATGTAGAATCACACACACACACCCTCTACACAGACATGCATGTAGAATCACACACACACTCACCCTCTACACAGGCATGCATGTAGAATCCCACACACACCCTCTACACAGGCATGCATGTAGAATCCCACACACACCCTCTACACAGACATGCATGTAGAATCACACACACACTCACCCTCTACACAGGCATGCATGTAGAATCACACACTCACGCTCTACACAGGCATGCATGTAGAATCCCACACACACCCTCTACACAGACATGCATGTAGAATCACACACACACTCACCCTCTACACAGGCATGCATGTAGAATCCCACACACACCCTCTACATAGGCATGCATGTATAATCCCACACACACCCTCTACACAGACATGCATGTAGAATCCCACACACACTCACCCTCTACACAGGCATGCATGTAGAATCCCACACACACCCTCTACACAGACATGCATGTAGAATTCCACACACACACATACCCTCTACACAGCCATGCATGTAGAATCCCACACATACCCTCTACACAGGCATGCATGTAGAATCCAACATTGACCTTCCGGTTGTAAGCCACCTCTGGGCGTGGGGGATAAGAGGGGGTGGGGGTTTCTACCCCCCGTGCGTGACGTCACGGGGTTCTGGGAAGGCACGCATGCATGTATAATCGCACACGCTACACGTTAATGCATGTATAACCTCACACACACTACACATCCATGCATGTATAACCTCACACACTACACATCCATGCATGTATAACCTCACACACAATACACATCCATGCATGTATAATAACACACACACTACACATCCATGCATGTATAATAACACACACACACTACACATGCATGTATAATAAAACACACACTACACATACATGCGTGTATAATAACACACACTACACATACATGCATGTATACTAACACACACACTACACATCCATGCATGTATAATAACACACACACTACACATGCATGTATAATAAAACACACACTACACATACATGCGTGTATAATAACACACACTACACATACATGCATGTATACTAACACACACACTACACATCCATGCATGTATAATAACACACACACTACACATGCATGTATAATAAAACACACACTACACATACATGCGTGTATAATAACACACACTACACATACATGCATGTATACTAACACACACACTACACATCCATGCATGTATAATAACACACACACACACGACACATCCATGCATGTATAATAACACACTACACATCCATGCATGTATACTAACACACTACACAGCCATGCATGTATAACCTCACACACTACACATCCATGCATGTATAATAACACACACACTACACATCCATGCATGTATAATAACACACTACACATCCATGCATGTATACTAACACACTACACATCCATGCATGTATAATAACACACACTACACATCCATGCATGTATAATAACACACTACACATCCATGCATGTATAATAACACACTACACATCCATGCATGTATAATAACACACTACACATCCATGCATGTATAATAACACTACACATATATGCATGTATAATAACACACTACACATCCATGCATGTATAATAACACACTACACATCCATGCATGTATAATAACACACACACTACACATCCATGCATGTATAATAACACACTACACATCCATGCATGTATAATAACACACTACACATCCATGCATGTATAATAACACTACACATCCATGCATGTATAATAACACACTACACATCTCGGCGTAGGGGGTGGGGGGATGGGGGTGCTGCCCCCCCCCCCGCGTGACGTCACGGGGGGTTCTGGGAAGACACGTGGCCCTGGCTCTCTCCGCGGCGGCCGCTCGGCAGTGACATCACGACGTCCCCGCCCCCTGCCGCGACGTCATTTACTAGAGATGGGCCGTGGTGAAATCCGTTCCACATCCCCCGCCCCCTCTTGCTGCGCGCCTCTCTCTATAAATACACCTCCCTGCGCTTCCCCACACACACACAGTCCTAGCAAGCCTGGGCCACGCGTAGACTCCCACCCCCCCAACTCAACCTCCTCTCTCGCTTGCTCGCTCGCACGTACGCACGCTCGCACGCACGCTCGCCATCGCTCGTCACCCTTGGTGCCATCACCACCACGACGTCGGCCAGCCAAGAAGAGAGTCGGGAGGAGAGAGTTGGTCCGCCCGCCCGCTTGATTGCTATAGGGTGAGTGAGTGTGTGTGTGCATGGTGCGTGTGTCCGTCTTGACGTGCACATAGCCTGGCACGAGCGCCGTGGTGACGTCACCGCCGCTTAGTTGAGAAAGGCGTCGTCGTTGTGTCTTTGCGTCTCATGTGTGTGATGGGGGTGTGCGCGTGTCTCTACACACGTGTGTGTGTGTCTCTACACACGTGTGTGTGTGTCTCTACACACGTGTGTGTGTGTGTCTACACACGTGTGTGTCTCTACACACGTGTGTTGTGTGTGTGTATGTCTGTGTGTGTGTGTGCATGCATTGTGCGCCGGCCTTAATCGGTGGTGCTCGCGAGCAGCACTTGCTCCAACACTCTGTTGCAGGCTATGCGGGGGATCTTTGTATAGAGACATACGCCAATTCCTCATATTGACTTTGATCTGGTGCTGCTCGCAAACAGCACTTGCCCTAGAATGCCTGTTAAATGCTACACGGGGGAGCTTTGTCTCTGTACGAGGGGGTGGATTTTTGCTTTAGCGCCGCTGCTGCGCTGCGAAACTCCAGGCGACCCAATGAACCGGTCCTGGGCCTCCCCCCCAGGTTGACTCGGCCTCAAATGAGTACCTGGTGCGGTGTGTAAACGTCGCCACTGGGGAGACAAAGGCGGCTGGGCGTGGTGTTGGCCACCCACCTAACTCGTGTGTGCCGCCCCAGCCTTCATAAGGTGCTACTTGCTAACAACACTTTCCCAAACAGTCTGTTAAGTCTACACGGGGGATCTTTGTCTTTGCATTCCGATAAATTACTGTGTGCATGCATGCACGTGTTTGCGCTAGCCCGAGATCGCGTGTTTTCTCTGCCCTCTTCTGCAGAGTGTGAGTGAGTTAGTCTGTGTGAGTGAGTTAGCATATGTGTGTGTGGTGAGTGAGAGTCTGTGGGGAGTGTGTGTCAGTGTGACACTTCACGTGGCCTCAACGTGCACATAGCCTGGCACAAGCGCTGTGGTGACATTTACCGCTGCTTCGAGGCGAACGGAGGTTGTTGTCGTCCCTGTGAGTGAGTGTGCGAGAGAGTTTGTGAGTGTGCGTGTGAGTTAGCGTGCGTCAGTGTGAGTGTGTTCGTGCGTGTGAGTAATGGTGATGGTGATATCAAGCAAGCCATTCTAGCGATGATGAGCTATCATCACCTGTGGCCAGGTCGCATCCGAACAAGAGCCTGGTTGCTCAGTGGGCTTTGCGTGGTAAATCACACGTTATGAACGTGGTCACGGAATCACACGAGTTACGTCACGCGTGTTTTTTATTGCGCGGAATGTTAACTCCCTCGCCTGGTACGCAAGGAGGTCGTCGTGGGTTCGATCCCGACCCCGGCGACGCCTGCTGTATATTTAGAGTTTGGGTCTCTCTATCTTTCCCCGCGGTGGCCGCGTGGATTAATATCCGGGTCCTCCGGTGTTTCCCCCTCCACATGTTTAGCGTCAACGTCACCACGCGTCTTAAAGTTCTTTGGCTGCTGCTATAACATTTCCACGTGGTGATTATGATAAGCCAACTTCATTGGGCTATCATGTGTGATCGCTTCTGAAAGAGACCTGCATAGCAGCTTAGTGGGGCCTTAACATGGTTACCCATCACCACGTAAATAACCTCCTTGTTGTTGTAACAGCTCTCTCGCTGGTTCAGCAGTTCCACCACTGGATTATATTTTTTTTCCCGCCTGATGACGGACCACTTGTTGTGTTGCGATCGAAACGTCGTGATTTATTTAGTTCCATTTTATACCTACGTGGACTTTACCGAAATAATCAAAGAGTATGGATTCCTGCGGTCACGAAAGCATCAAATCAAGGTGAAATAATAGTTTAAGTTTAAAGCGAGCGTAAGGATGCACGCACGGTGGTATAACGCACGGCCGTGCCTGTGTCTCCTCCTCCTCCTCCCTGTGCGGTTGGTTTGTGCATTTTGCAGAGTTTGGTCTGAGAGCCTTTCTCATCCGGAAGATGCTGGCAATGCACACCATGCAGCCCATGTATGCCGAGCTGCGAGACGCATTAGGTAAACGCACGAGCCATGCATACATGCATACAAACATCGACAAAAGTCAGCTTCAAAGACAATGCATATATTACGAGGGCATGTTTTGTTTGCATGCTCACCACAAGTACATGTGGTCAATGCGGTCGTGATTCCGTTGCCAAGGTTATCACCTTTTGGCTTATTTCATTTCCAGAAAGGGTTAAGCCAATTCTTATTGAGACGGGGTTCTGTTTTGGATGCGGAAAATCTTCCGTGCGTTGTACATTGGACAGCGACACCGCAATGTTCATGTGCGCTGGCTTTAAGCGGTGCGTTTTACGTAACTTGTTTTGATGGCTTGTGTAATCTAATCAAAGAAACCTGCTTTTTTTCTGTCTTGCAGCGTCAAGCTATGACGATGAAGCATCATTAACATACAGGTGACTACTCGCTCACACACACACACGCACGCACATACATAATGTATATATATACAAAGACAAAGATGCCCCTTTCAGTCTTAAGAGACTTTTGAGCAAGTGCTGTTTTTGTGTTGACCTATGAAGGTCGGCACGGCACACGAGGTGGTGGGTGGCCAGCATCACGCCCGGCCACCTTTGTCTGCCTAGTGGCGATGTTTACGCACCGCACCACGTACTTATTTGAGGCTGAGTCGACCTAGGGGGCGGGAGGCCCAGGACCGGTTCAGATAATCATCACTGGTGTTTACCATGAGCGGGCATCGAACCCCGTTTGTAGCGCAGCTAGCTAACCGCTACATCACCGCTCCCCAATACACACACACACACACGCACACACACACAAGATTGACGAATCAAGATTGACAACATCTTTGCTTTTCGCAAGCGATGTCGCGCATTTTATTAACAGTTGTACAGTGTGCACGCACGCGTGTGTGTGGGTTTGTTTTGAGCGTGGGCAAATTAACCTCCCCTCTGCCTTTCTCTGTGTTTCCTCCATTTGTTCAGCTCGGATACGGACAACAGCCTGGTAAGGAGACGTTTCATTACTTCATATTTACGACAGGACCGGGTTGATCAACTTGTAGGCTGGGAATAGAAGGGGGCAGGAAGGTGTTGTGGCTATGACGAGGAGGTAGTGATGGGTGGGACATGTGGTGTGCACAGTGGAGGAGGAGGCCAGGCCACCGAGCTAGGCAGTGGAGTGGGGCCCAGAGATTGTCAACCACGGGGGAGACTCTGATGCATGGGTGGTTGGTGGTGACGACGAGACTTTTGAGGCATTCACGCGCGGCCGACACACACCCTGGATTCGAACCGAGGTTTTTTCAGCTGTGCTGCGCTCAGGGGGCTGTCTCGGGACATGGCCACGTTGAGCCGTCCTGGGCATGCAAACGATTGCCAAAGACGGTAGCTCGCCTTGCCGTGCTCACAAATTTCCTTGGTAAATAAGCCCACGCGTCGGCACGCCGGCGATGCCCTGCTTTGACTGAGAGTCTAAGACACGCGCGGGTGTTTAGCGGAGAAAAATGCCTTAACCCTGTCGGACTGCCCTGCCCTGCCCGAAAACGTGCTAGGCCTTTGTAAAAAAGGCGGCGGAGGTCAAATGAAAGTCACGAGTCAAGAAGGCATTCCTCAGGTCTCAAGACTCCTGATCCGGAAAACTCCGGTCTTCTGGATCCAATTCTCAATCCAGACTCTGATCCAGAAACCCGGTCTCCCTGAGTCTCAAGACTCCTGATCCTCTAACCCGGTCTTCTGGATCCAATTCTCAATCCAGACTCTGATCCAGAAACCCGGTCTCCCTGAGTCTCAAGACTCCTGATCCTCTAACCCAGTCTTCTGAATCCAATTCTCAATCCAGACTCTGATCCAGAAACCCGGTCTCCCCGAGTCTCAAGACTCCTGATCCTCTAACCCGGTCTTCTGGATCCAATTCTCAATCCAGACTCTGATACAGAAACCCGGTCTCCCCGAGTCTCAAGACTCCTGATCCTCTAACCCGGTCTTCTGGATCCAATTCTCAATCCAGACTCTGATACAGAAACCCGGTCTCCCCGAGTCTCAAGACTCCTGTGATCCTGTAACCCAGTCTCTTGGATCCGAGTGTCATTCAAAACTCTCGATTCTGAAACCTATTCTGCCGATGTCAGTTTGTAATAAATTAACAAAATGAAACGTGGTTTGACTCCCCTCGGATGTGAGCGAACGTGCACAAACGTTAAGCGACGTGTGGACACTCGGTCATGTGTCTCTCTCCCCGTCTCCCTCCGTCTGTGTAGAAGTATGATGACCCTTTGGACATCATCGATCAGTACATCATACACGAGCTGCAGAAGTGCGGGAACTCAGGTACAGTCTCAGGCCTGTCAACCCCTTATCAGTGCCCTACCTTATTACAGACCAATTCTGACCTGATTGATCACCCCGTGCCCCTTATAAATCTCAACGTTCCAGAACCCGCGTCTCATCCCATACAGAATCCTCGTCTCATGCCATACAGAACCCGCGTCTCATCCCATACAGAACCCACGTCTCATCCCATATAGAACCCTCGTCTAATCCTATAGAGAACCCGCATCGCATCCCATACAGAACCCGCGTCTCATCCCATACAGAACCCGCATCTCATCCCATACAGAACCCACGTCTCATCCCATACAGAACCCGCGTATCATCCCATACAGAACCCGCGTCTCATCCCATACAGAACCCACGTCTCATCCCATACAGAACCCACGTCTCATCCCATACAGAACCCGCGTCTCATCCCATACAGAACCTGCGTCTCATCCCATACAGAACCCGCGTCTCATCCCATACAGAACCCACGTCTCATCCCATACAGAACCCACGTCTCATCCCATACAGAACCCGCGTCTCATCCCATACAGAACCTGCGTCTCATCCCATACAGAACCCGCGTCTCATCCCATACAGAACCCACGTCTCATCCCATACAGAACCCACGTCTCATCCCACACAGAACCCACGTCTCATCCCATACAGAACCCGCGTCTCATCCCATACAGAACCCGCGTCTCATCCCATACAGAACCATGGGATTCAAATCAGATTCAAAACCCATCTACAAGTACAACACCGTGAACCGAATGCCTCTCGCTCTCACTAACTCACTCAGACACTCACTCAGACACTCACTCTATGTCTATCTCTCTCACTAACTCACTCAGACACTCACTCAGACACTCACTCTATGTCTATCTCTCTCACTAACTCACTCAGACACTCACTCTATGTCTATCTCTCTCACTAACTCACTCAGACACTCACTCAGACACTCACTCTATGTCTATCTCTCTCACTAACTCACTCAGACACTCACTCTGTCTCTATCTCTCTCACTAACTCACTCACTCTCTCAGACACTCACTCTATGTCTCTATCTCTCTCACTAACTCACTCTCTCAGACACTCTGTCTCTATCTCTCTCGCTGTCTCTCACTCTCTCACTAACTCACTCTCTCTCTGTCTCTATCTTTATCTCTCACTCACACTCTCTCACTAACTCACTCACACTCTCAGACACTCTGTCTCTATCTCTCTAGCTCTCTCTCTCACTAACTCACTCACTCTCTCTCTGTCTCTATCTTTATCTTACTCACTCTCAGACACTCGCTCTCTCTCACTCTCTCTCACTAACTCACTCTCTCACTAACTCACTCTCTCACTAACTCACTCTCTCACTAACTCACTCTCTCACTAACTCACTCACTCTTACTCACTAACTCACTCACTCTTACTCACTAACTCACTCACTAACTCACTCACACTCTCTCTCATTTGCTCACTCTCACTCACTCACTCTCTCATTCTCTCACTCTCTCAGTAACTCACTCGTTCACACTCTCTCTCACTCTCTCTCTCACTCACTAACTCACTCACTCACCCTCTCACTCTCATTCGCTCTCTCTCACTCGCTCTCACTCACTTTTTCTCTCACTAACTCACTCACTCTCTCTCACTAACTCACTCACTCTCTCGCTCTCTTTCTCCCCGCAGATAAAAACTTTATCAGTGGGAGCGACGTGACGCTGTCTGGGTACGAAGGCTCCGAGTCCTCCTACCAGTCCCTGCTCGATGAGGTGAATTTTGATTCCGTCTCTCGGCCAGCTCCGATGTGCGACGCTGATTAGTCTCCCCTCGCAACCCCTTTTCGCGTGTCCGTCCGTCCACATCCCTGTCCGTCCATCACTCCGTCTGGCCCCCTGTCCTTCCATCCGCCCCCCTGTCCATCCGTCTGTCCATCAGAACATCAGTCCGTCTGGCCCCCTGTCCGTCCGTCCGCCCCACTCTCCGTCCATCCGCCCCCCTGTCCATCTGTCTGTCCATCAGTCCGTCTGGCCCCCTGTCCTTCCATCTGCTCCCCTGTCCGTCCATCTGCCGCCCTGTCCGTCCGTCCATCAGTTCGTCCGCCCCCCGTGTCCGTCCGTCCGCCCCCTGTCCTTCAGTCCGTCTGTGAGTGCGTGCGGTGGGGACCGAGTAAAACCGTGCGGTGACGTTCGCTGAAACAACGTCACGTGACTTGACGCACCGAAAGTCCTCCCCAACCCTCGCGGTTTTTCTCTCCCACGGCTCCCCACGAAAACCATGGGTGCATTGCCACCGGGCTTGCGTGTAGTAAGACAGAGTTCCAACACAGAACCCTGTCTTATTAAGCTGTAGGTGACCACACGCGTGTACGAGTGCGTGTGCGCGGAGCGGTTAGCGCGCTACGCACCTGGCGACCCGAGTTAAATTCCCGCTCACGGCCAACGCCGGTGACGATTTTCTGAACCGGTCCTGGGGGCCTCCCCGAGGTCGATTCGGCCGACTCGAATGAGCACCTGGTGCAGTGTGCAGTAAACATTGTCACAGGGGAGACAAAGGCGGCCGGGCGTGGTGCCGGCCACCCTCCCCACTCGCGTGCCACGGGCAGGTGCTGCTCCTCGCTTAACGGCACTTGCCCCCCCCCCCCGGGGCCGATGCGGGCTCCGCCGGGATCTTCGCGCAGGTGCGGTGTGTGGGTGCGGGGTAGCACAGTGGGTCGCACACAGCACTTGCCCCCTCCGTCAGTGGGCAGAGCCTACAAGGGGAAGCTTTGTCTCCGCGTGCGTGCACAGCCCCACACGGCTCCCTCCGTGCCGTCTCCGACGCTGAGCTCGGCGGACGACGCCGATTACGACAGCGACGTCCCGACGCTGCAGATCTCCGACACGGAGAGCGAGGACGAGGAGGAGGAGGAGGAGGAGGGGGGACGAGGAGGGCTGCCGGAGGAGGTGCCGCCCGGTTGAGCTGCCGCCCTTCGGCAGCGTCGCTGGCGGCGACGGCCAGCAGCAGCAGCAGCAGCAGGGCCGCCACCGCCACCCACCAGCAGCACCACCAGCACCAGCAGCAGCAGCAGCAGCAGCTACCTCGTGGTGTGACTGTGAAGAGGGAGAAAGGAGGTGAGAGAGCAGCAAGCGTAGTGTCGTCGTTGTGACGTTCCTACTCACCCCCACCCCCCCCAGGCATCTGTAAAATAAAGAGCTTCATAGCTCATCGGATTCTTCCTGTAGTATGAACACAATATTCTGATTCGGTATGTTGTGTTGCCCAATCGTGCTAATCGGAGGTGCGGGGATGAAGGGCAATAAACTAAACAACAACAACAAGCAGTGTCATCAACGCCACTGGGGAGACAAAGGTGGCCAGGCGTGGTTGCTGGCCACTCCACCCCCTCGTGTGCCACAGTGCCGGTATCCTCCGTAGGTGCTGCTACTCGCTAACAGCACTTGCCCCAGCAGTCTGTTGAGGCTACATGGGGGGGGGGGGGGATATTTGTCTTTGTGTGTGCGGTGTGCGGCGTGTGACGATTATCTGAGCCTCCCCTCGGTCAACTCGGCCTCAAATGAGTACCCGGTGCTGATGTGTGAACATCGCCACTGGGGAGACAAAGACGGCCGGGCGTGGTGCTGGCCCCACCCACCCCCTCGTGAGCCACACTGCCGGCCCTCGTAGATGCTGCTGCTCGCTGGACAGTCTGTTGCAGGCTACACACGGGGCGGAGGGGGGGCCCACTTCGTGTCTCTTGTGCGTCGTGTGACCAATTTTTCTCTCCCCAACAGTGGGGAAGCGAGGCAAGACGAGGTTGTACCAGTTCCTCATGGAGATCCTCCAGGACCAGAGGATGTGCCACTGCATCTGGTGGGTGGACGAGCGCCAGGGCATCTTCCAGTTCTCGTCGCAGCACAAGGAGGAGCTGGCGAAGAAGTGGGGCCAGCGGAAGGGCAACCGCAAGGCGATGACCTACCAGAAGCTGGCGCGGGCGCTGCGGAACTACGAGGCGACGGGCGAGATCCGCAAGATCAAGAAGAAGCTGACGTACCAGTTCGGCGCCAAGATGATGGGCGCCTTCAGGCGATGATGAAGAGGCCGCCGCCGCCGCCGCCATCGCCACTTGTCCACGGCCATCGCGCTGGAGGGAAGAGGGAGGAGAGAGAGGGCTTCTCTCTCCCCCGTCCGTTGCCCTCTGCGCGTGGTTTTTTGAGGGGAAGCGTCGTGTTGCCGCGCTTCCGGAGGCTGCCTGTGTGGGCCGTGCCCCTCTGATTATGATGATACTTAATTTCGACAATTATAATAATTACTATAATTAATTTTTCTTCCTCAATCCCGCTGGCTGCCAGATTATCGCGCGTCGGGCAGCGATTCCGCGGGGGCGGCGGTGGGGGGGGGGGGGAGCGCCCCTCTTGTAACCACACACTAAATCTCGCTTGCCGAGCAGGGCCACCGACCCACCCAGCCCCTAGATGAGTGGGGAAGAGGAGGGGGGGGGGTAGTCAGCGCCACGCGAGTGACTCCCCCGCAAAGGAGCGAGCAGCGAGGCGCCGGAGCGAGGACGACGTCGCGCCGCCCCGACGGTAACACCCAGCGGGCGCAGCGGCACGACCCGGGAAATGCACCGATTCGGCGTAGTTCAGTCATCGTGGTGACGATCACGCCGTTCTTTGTCGTGGTGACGATCACGCCGTGCGTCTGTGTTTGTACGTGGTGGGATTTGTACGGACCTCGCGTTTTGTCGCCGCAGCGAACATAACTCGACGTCGGCTGGCACTGCTGGCTGCTGCTGCTGCTCAAATCGGCATCGTTCTGATTGGTCGAATCCCCCCCCCCCCCCCCCCCGTCGAGCTTGCGCCTGTTGGTTAGCGACAATGCTGCACGAAGTTTGGTCTCGTCCCTGCGTGCGTAAATAATGGAACTAAAACTATTTATCACCACAGAAGGCTTCCCCCGCTGAGCTGCAGATCTTCTTTCAGAAGCGACCCTGCCACGAACGACAAGTAGACTGCCACGAGAAGTGCCTTCATCGCCCATCGTCGTTGTCGTCGTGCGGGAATCTATAGCAGGCCACCCGCTAGCCAAGGGTGCGCCCGTCGATTCTATAAACGTGGAGGGGAACCGGGAGGAGGGCTGGGGGGCAGGAGGGGCAGAGTGAAAGAGACGCGCAGACTCCAAATATGCAGCAGCAGCAGCAGCAGGCGTCAGGAGTCGGGATGGAACTCCCAATGACCTCCTGCGTACCAGGCGGTTAACATCTCCTAGCCAGCGGGCACCCAGTGGCGAGGAGATGTAGTAGGTTGCGTTAATGAATGTAATGTTACTGTCTTATAAGAGACCCAGAGGGAGGAACGTTTGAGGCGGGGGTTGGGGTTTTTTTTTTTAACTTGTGATCTATGTTTGCTGCTTCTCCCACTGCTCGCGTGAGAGATGCGTTGTTGGCGTGCTTCACGTCGCCAGGACGTCACCGTGACGTCACGTCACGGTTAATCGCGGACGTCGCCGCGATCAGCGTCACCGTGACGTCGCCGGTGACGTCGCGGTCGTCGTCGTCGTGGACGTCGCCGTGACGTCGCCGCGGACGTCGCCAATGTCACCGTTGTTATCGTTCATTGCAACGTCGTCAATGTCATTGGGACATCTTCAATGTCATTGTGACATCATTGTGACATCGTCAATGTCATTGGGACATCGTCAATGTCACTGTGATATCATTTATCGTCAATGTCGTTGCCAGTGTCGTCATATCGTTAGCGCGCGTACTTGAACTTTTAAAAAGTGTCTTTAAAAACGTCGCGGCAGGCCACTTCGTTGACAAAAACAAACACATTGAGCAGATCAATATTTCTCGGATTCGGTTGAAATGAATCGGGGAATCGCCGGCGACGTCTTTATTTTGGCCCTTAAAAGAGCCAACCTGCAGCTGGGAAAGGGGGGATTAAAAGGTTTTTACGTACGATGTTGGAAGACTCAAAGCAGACCGCCACCATACGTGCACGTGCACAAATGTAAAGTATTCATTTGCACGGAACGGACGTGTTGCACGCAATAAAATGACGGCGAGTACGAATTTAACTTTGCAGTGAGGTTTGCAACACGTATAAACGACGGAGATGCGTTCCGAAGGATGTTCCATGTGCTAGCAGACAGTGGGGAACTGTCACATCGCGTGTCCTGTAAATACACAGCGCTCCCACGCGTCTTTGTAAATAGTCCAGCAGTTGCCGATCTTGCCAGCGTCAAGAAGTCTGTACATAGGAATACACAGTGGGGGGGGGGGAGGGTGGTTGTGTGCGTGGGAGCCACTCGCAGGCCGTCGTACGACCGCGATCGTCGCGTGCGGGACCGTCTGGGGGCGCGTCCGGTGAGCCGAACCTCCCGGGCTCCGGGGGGAAAAAGAGTGCGGGGGAGGGGGAAATATGTTCGAACCGTTTACAGCGTTGGAGATTGTGATATTGAGTGCTGTGCCCAATCTCCTCCTGGGTGGGCGTCGAGATACGCGAAGATATATTTTTTAATGGTTGCGTTGTTGTCGAAGGCTTTGCAATGCGTCATAATAGGATTGTGCCTGGTGCTCCAGAACCTGTTTTATTCATCTCTGTTGCCGTCAAAGCTGGTTCCCAAGTGTCGGTTTCTGCCTGCGCACCCACGTGTCGGCGCTCTGCTCAGCTGGCCGTCCGTTCTGTCGCGTTACGTGATAATGGCGTTGGGCAGACGTCGCCGTTGTGACGTCGCTGCGAAGGCAACATCATCATCATCGCGACGTCCATCGGATGCCGTAACGCCATTGCGCGCCGCCGCCGCCACTTTCACTTTTGAAGACGCCAACTGTGCAGGCGATGTCTAGCCACGAAACTAAAACAGAAAGCGAGTGGGTGCAGCAGACGTACACGTGTGAGTGTTCGGTGTAAAGTAAAGAAAGGACTTCAAAAATAAGTTTTATTTTAAGCCCTTTAGCACGTGCAATTGTGTTTGATATTTCGCGATTTTAATCCTTCAAGGAGAACTGGGGGTCGGGGAGGGTGATGAGGATTTTAGCTCAAGAAATAATGTATTTATTGACAATAATACTCAAGTATTTAGTTACGGTAATACTGCATTTATTGACAGGACTAATAATGTATTTATTTACAAGAATAATACTCATGTATTTATTTAGCAGAATAATACTAACGTATTTATATTACTTCAAAGCCACGTTTTGAGTTTCTCAACCCTGACGAATGGCTGTGTATGGTGCAAAAGAAGTTCAACATACACGCATATCTAAGACTCACATAGTGACTCAGCCACTCACATAACCCACTCACCCACACACTCACCCACCCCTGCAAAATTAACACGGTTGGCTACGTACGGTGCGAAAGAAGTTCAACACAAACAATGATGAGTTGTGTTTATTATTGACATGGGGAGGAGGAGGAAACCATATACACCCGGAGAAAACCCCACGCCTTGTGCGAGGGGACAACGCTCTATCCCCCATACAGATGGAACAGATGGGGATTGGTCGACACACTTTGCCTTCTAGCGGAGCCAGGGATAAGGCTCCTCGACTCCCACGGGAAGGGAGATTCGCACCTCCGATTGGCACGGTTGTCAACGTACGGCGCGAGAGAAGTTAAACGTGCGCACGTACAGCCCATCTGTTGGCGATCCACTAACCCTTGCGGCTGGTGCCTCCACAGTACTGAGGGCGTCCACGGTGGCTAGGAGATGTTAACTACCTCGCCTGGTATACAGGAGGTCTGTGTCTCTCCCTCATCATCATCACGGTGACGAGGAGATGTTAACTACCTCGCCTGGTATACAGGAGGTCTGTGTCTCTCCCTCATCATCATCACGGTGACGAGGAGATGTTAACTACCTCGCCTGGTATACAGGAGGTTGTGGGTTCGATCTCAACCCAGACACCTCTTGTGTGTTTTGAGTCTGCGTGTCTCTCTCTCATCATCACGGTGGCTAGGAGATGTTAACTACCTCGCCTGGTATACAGGAGGTCTGTGTCTCATCATCACGGTGGCTAGGAGATGTTAATTACCTCGCCTGGTATACAGGAGGTCGTGGGTTTCGATCTCAACCCAGACACCTCTTGTGTGATTTGAGTCTGCGTGTCTCTCTCTCATCATCACGGTGGCTAGGAGATATTAACTACCTCGCCTGGTATACAGGAGGTCTGTGTCTCTCCCTCATCATCATCACGGAGGCTAGGAGATGTTAATTACCTCGCCTGGTATACAGGAGGTCGTGGGTTCGATCTCAACCCAGACACCTCTTGTGTGTTTTGAGTCTGCGTGTCTCTCTCTCATCATCACGGTGGCTAGGAGATGTTAACTACCTCGCCTGGTATACAGGAGGTTGTGGGTTCGATCTCAACCCAGACACCTCTTGTGTGATTTGAGTCTGCGTGTCTCTCTCTCATCATCACGGTGGCTAGGAGATATTGACTACCTCGCCTGGTATACAGGAGGTCGTGGGTTCGATCTCGACCCTGACACCTGCTGTGTATTTGGAGCTTGCGTCTCTCACCATCATCACGGTGGCTAGGAGATGTTGACTACCTCGCCTGGAACACAGGAGGTCGTGTGTTCGATCTCGACCCTGACACCTGTGTAGTTGAAGTTTGCGTCTCTCTCTCTGTCTCTCTCCCCGTGGTCGCGTGAATTTTTTCCCCTCCACCTTTAGAAACAATTCCACCTGAGCCAATTTCGTTGAGCTGTTATCGTTCGTGATAGCCTGGGGTGGCTTCTGAATATGAGCTACGTAGCTCACAAATGATAGCAGCAGCAGCAGCAGCAACCAAGTCGTCTTACCATCATCATGGTCACATGGACATTACAGCAGCAGCAGCCAATTACTCTCTAAACGCGTGGTGACGTTCGTTCGAAATGTGGAGGCAAAAAAAAACCTGAGGACCCGGAGAAAAATCCACGCGACCATGTGGGGAGGGGAGGGGGGGTTAGAGAGACGCAACCTCCAAATATATACCAGGTGTCAGCGTCGGGATTGAACCCACGACCTCCTGCATACCAGGAGTGCGGAGAGTGGCACAGAAGCTATGCAAGTCGTCGTTTTTTCTATCATTATTTGTAATACAAAAGCAACCAGTCACCCACTCACCTACTGACTCGCCCACTCACCCACCAACCCAACCACTCATTCACCCACTCACCCACCCACGTACCCACTCACCCACCCACTGACTCACCCACCCACTCACCCACCCACGTACCCACTCACCCACTCACTCCCCACTTACCCACCCACTGACCCACCCACCCACGTATGCACTCACCTACTAACTCACCCACGTACCCACTCACTCACCCACCCACGTACCCACTTACCCACCCACCCACTCACCCACCCACGTACCCACTTACCCACCTACTCACTCACCAACCCACTCACCCACTCACCCACGTACCCACTCACCCACCCACTCACTCACCCACTCACCCATGTACCCACTCACTCACCTACCCACTCACCCACCCACCCACTCACCCACCCACCCACTCACCCACCCACGTACCCACTCACTCACTCATCCACTCACCCACGTACCCACTCACCCACCCACTCACTCACCCACTTACTCACCCACACACGCACTAACTCACCCACTCACTCACCCACCTAATCACCCTGCAGCTCACCTCACTTCTCTCTCTGCTTCTTCCCTCGTACTGCCCCGCTTTGGAATTCTGGAATTCGTCTCCCATCGTCGCCACCACCACCACCACCATCGTCCCCCTCCAGCTCCCCCCAGCTCCTATAAGAATAGCCTTGCTTCAATTCAAGAACGGTGTGACGTAACTCTGTATCTGATCTCGTTTATTTACAGAACACTTTCACTCAAATCGCACGATGACATGTCGTACGGAACGGTGACAATGTAATGATGTAGATGGGCAAGGAAGCGTTGCTACGAGGTCTCGAGCGGCAGCAGCAGCAGCGTTAGACGCGGTGCTTAGAGAGGTCGCGGGGAGGGGTGGAGGGCGAAGGGGAGGGGAAGGGAGTGGAGAGGTGGTGAGGCTTAAAGATAGGAACGGAGGGAGGTTAAGGATGTGGGACTGCTTCATGTACAGGGGCAGTGTTGGGTCGTTGGGCAGTGCTGAGTCTATGGGCAGTGTTGGGTCGTTGGGCAGTGTTGGGTTTATGGGCAGTGTTGGGTCGTTGGGCAGTGCTGAGTCTATGGGCAGTGTTGGGTCGTTGGGCAGTGTTGGGTCTATGGGCAGTGTTGGGTCGTTGGGCAGTGCTGAGTCTATGGGCAGTGTTGGGTCGTTGGGCAGTGCTGAGTCTATGGGCAGTGTTGGGTCGTTGGGCAGTGCTGAGTCTATGGGCAGTGTTGGGTCGTTGGGCAGTGCTGAGTCTATGGGTAGTGTTGGGTCGTTGGGCAGTGCTGAGTCTATGGGTAGTGTTGAGTCTGTGGGTGGTGTTGAGTCTATGGGTGGTGTTGAGTCTATGGGGAGTGTTGAGTCTATGGGCAGTGTTGAGTCTATCGGCAGTGTTGAGTCTATGGTTGAGTCTATGGTGCAGTGTTTAGACTATGGGCACTGTTGCGTCTATGGGCAGGGTTGAGTCTATGGGCACTGTTGAGTCTATGGGCAGTGTTGAGTCTATGGTGTAGTGTTGAGACTATGGGTAGTGTTGGGTCGTTGGGCAGTGCTGAGTCTATGGGTAGTGTTGGGTCGTTGGGCAGTGCTGAGTCTATGGGTAGTGTTGAGTCTATGGGTGGTGTTGAGTCTATGGGTGGTGTTGAGTCTATGGGGAGTGTTGAGTCTATGGGCACTTGAGTCTATGGGCAGTGTTGAGTCTGTGTGCAGTGTTTAGTCTATGGGTAGGGTTGAGTCTATGGGCAGTGTTGAGTCTATGGGCAGTGTTGAGTCTATGGGCAGTGTTGAGTCTTTGGGCAGTGTTGAGTCTATGGGTAGTGTTGAGTCGATGGTGTAGTGTTGAGTCTATGGGTAGTGTTGAGACTATGGGTAGTGTTGAGTCTATGGGTGGTGTTGAGTCTATGGGGAGTGTTGAGTCTATGGGCACTTGAGTCTATGGGCAGTGTTGAGTCCTTGTGCAGTGTTGAGTCTACGGTGCAGTGTTGAGTCTATGGTGCAGTGTTTAGTCTATGGGTAGGGTTGAGTCTATGGGCAGTGTTGAATATATGGGCAGTGTTGAGTCTCTGGGCAGTGTTGAGTCTATGGGTAGTGTTAGGTCTTGGGCAGTGTTTAGTCTTTGGGCAGTGTTGAGTCTTTGGGCAGTGTTGAGTCTATGGGCAGTGTTGAGACTATGGGCAGTGTTGAGTCTATGGTTGAGTCTATGGTGCAGTGTTGAGACTATGGGTAGTGTTGAGTCTATAGGGCAGTGTTGAGTCTATGGGCACTGTTGCGTCTATGGGCAGTGTTGAGTCTATGGGTAGTGTTGAGTCGATGGTGTAGTGTTGAGTCTATGGGTAGTGTTGAGACTATGGGTAGTGTTGAGTCTATGGGTGATGTTGAGTCTATGGGGAGTGTTGAGTCTATGGGCACTTGAGTCTATGGGCAGTGTTGAGTCTGTGTGCAGTGTTGAGTCTATGGTGCAGTGTTGAGTCTATGGTGCAGTGTTTAGTCTATGGGTAGGGTTGAGTCTATGGGCAGTGTTGAATATATGGGGAGTGTTGAGTCTCTGGGCAGTGTTGAGTCTATGGGCAGTGTTGAGTCTCTGGGCAGTGTTGAGTCTATGGGTAGTGTTGAGTCTTGGGCAGTGTTGAGTCTATGGGTAGTGTTGAGTCGATGGTGTAGTGTTGAGTCTATGGGTAGTGTTGAGACTATGGGTAGTGTTGAGTCTATGGGTGGTGTTGAGTCTATGGGGAGTGTTGAGTCTATGGGCACTTGAGTCTATGGGCAGTGTTGAGTCTGTGTGCAGTGTTGAGTCTATGGTGCAGTGTTGAGTCTATGGTGCAGTGTTTAGTCTATGGGTAGGGTTAAGTCTATGGGCAGTGTTGAATATATGGGCAGTGTTGAGTCTGTGTGCAGTGTTGAGACTATGGGCAGTGTTGAGTCTCTGGGCAGTGTTGAGTCTATGGGTAGGGTTGAGTCTTTGGGCAGTGTTGCGTCTATGGGCAGTGTTGAGACTATGGGTAGTGTTGAGTCTATGGGTAGTGTTGAGTCTATGGGTGGTGTTGAGTCTATGGGCAGTGTTGAGTCTTTGGGCAGTGTTGAGTCTATGGGCAGTGTTGAGTCTATGGGTAGTGTTGAGTCTATGGGTAGTGTTGAGACTATGGGTAGTATTGAGTCTATGGGTGGTGTTGAGTCTATGGGCAGTGCTGAGTATGGGCAGTTTTGAGTCTATGGGCAGTGTTGAGTCAATGGTGCAGTGGTGAGTCTATGGGCAGTGTTGAGTCTATGGGCAGTGTTGAGTATGGGCAGTGCTCAGTCTGTGGGCAGTGTTGAGTCTATTGGCAGTGCTGACTCCATGGGCAGTGTTGAGTCCATGGGCAGTGTTAAGTCTATGGGCAGTGCTGAGTCTATGGGCAGTGTTGAGTCTATGGGCAGTGTTGAGTCTATGGGCAGTGCTGAGTCTATGGGCAGTGTTGAGTCTATGGGCAGTGCTGACTCCATGGGCAGTGTTGAGTCCATGGGCAGTGTTAAGTCTATGGGCAGTGCTGAGTCTATGGGCAGTGTTGAGTCTATGGGCAGTGTTGAGTCTATGGGCAGTGCTGAGTCTATGGGCAGTGTTGAGTCTATGGGCAGTGTTGAGTCTATGGGCAGTGTTAAGTCTATGGGCAGTGCTGAGTCTATGGGCAGTGTTGAGTCTATGGGCAGTGTTGAGTCTATGGGCAGTGCTGAGTCTATGGGCAGTGTTGAGTCTATGGGCAGTGCTGAGTCTATGGGCAGTGCTGAGTCTATGGGCAGTGTTAAGTCTATGGGCAGTGCTAAGTGTATTGACATTGCTGGGTCCATGGTCAGTGGCGAGTCTATGACATTATGCATCGCGACCTTGACATGTGTCCCACACAAATGCACTTAGCGCTCAAGTTTAAGGATCTCCGCTAGTCGTAATAAGCAACCGCATGAATGCGCCCATTTGCTGCGCACACACAAAGACAAAGATCCCCCGTGTAGCCTGCAACAGACTGTCGGGGCAAGTGCTGCTAGTGAGTAGCAGCGCCGACGATCGCCGGCACCGTGCTACATGGGGGGGGGGGGGTTGTTTGCCAGCACCACGCCCGGCCGCCTTTGTCTCCCGAGTGGCGATGTTTACTACACACCGCACCAGGTTACTCATTTGACGCTGAGTCAACCTAGGGGAGGCCCAGGCCCGGAGTTGTGTTAAGATGTATAAAACGCTCATTAAAGTGCAAATCAATTTATAACATTTTTGACATGCGTTTTTCTGGATGTTTTTGTTGTTATTTGCAGGGGCTGCTGCCCCCCGCCTCCCCGTCCTCCCGTGACCCCCCCGTCCTCCCGCTCCCCCCCCCCCCCCCTTCGCTGCTGCTCCTCGGGGCATGATTTAACTGGCTGCACTAACCACTTTACAATCACGGCGAGCTACGCAGGCTCACGGTTTAACGTGCGCGATAAGCGTACACACGCGGGCGAAATTACATACCTGTGCGTAAACACAGAAACCACAGCGCGCAGGAGTGAAACCCCGTCTCGTGCGCTAACAAAGGAATCACAGCGTGCAGGCTCGCCACACCACGCACCGCCCCTTCGTACTCACAGAGACAACACGACACGGTTTATACCCTACGGACGGTTTATTCCCCACGAATAAACGAACTAGACTGTGCGTGTCAGCACGGGCCAGCAGGACAGGTCTAACCTATCCCTCTACTGCCTGATACTTAATCGACCTGTCCGCTCTCTATTTTCTCTCCGAATTTCGCCCCTTTGTCTTACCTCTCTCCCTTATACTTACGGTCCGACCTCGCAGCGATGGAGGTTTTGGAAAGATGATGCTGTAAACGGAATCTGGCTGTTCTCTGCCCCGTCTCACGGACGTGCGAGTAACAGTGAGGTGACGGCTCCTCGATCCCTCCCTCCTGTTGATCTCCAGTCAAAAATGGCCCCGTGCTTCCCCAAAGCGTCCCCTTTTTATGCTCCCTTCAAAGCCCTCGTGCCGCCTATCTGTGGTGCATCATGGGTAGAGCCGTTAATCCGCGGTACATCATGGGTAGAGCCGTTAATCCGCGGTGCATCATGGGTAGAGACGCTAACCCGCGGTGCACCATGGGTAAAGACGCTTAACCCACGCTGCCCCGCTCCCCACCTGTCTGCTGGTCCGCGTGTGTCCTGGGCATCTCCACGATCAACTCCCCTACCTCTAGACTAGCCCGTTTTCTGTCAGATACCTTGCTGCCTTTCACTGGCAAGACTGCCTCAGCAGTACTTAACTCAGCCCAATTGATCTCTATAGTCAAAGATGTTCTACTGTCCCCTGACGATATCCTTGTCAGCTTCGATGTGGTCTCTTTGTTCACCAAGGTACCACCAAGATACCATTGAAATAATTGAAAATTTGGTCCAACATGGACTAGACCCCGATACACCTGCACTGGTTAAGCACTGCCTCAACAATACCTACTTTACTTGGAATGGCTCCTTCTACAAACAAAATGAGGGTACCCCCATGGGATCCCCCTTGTCACAGTGATAGCCAATATTTTCATGGAGAAATTTGAATCAGACGCCATCCAGACTTCCACCCTCAGACCTTCCCTGTGGAAGAGATATGTGGATGACACTTTTGTCATTTTGCCACATGGCCTCCCAGCTCTGAACCTTTTCCTACACCACATCAATTCCAGACATCCTGCCATCAAATTCACCATGGAATTGGAGAAAGATGGCAAGCTACCATTCTTAGATGTTCTGTTTGAGAGGAGACCTGATGGCTCATTGGGGCATTCTGTCTACAGGAAACCCACCCACACAGATTCCTACTTGAAACTTGATTCCCACCACCACCCAGCCCAAAAGAATTCTCTCATCAAAACTTTATACCATAGGGCTCATTGCATTTCGGACCAACACCACCTGACCAGTGAATTAAAACATGTACACCTGGCCCTCAAAAGGAATGGATACTCTGACCGTACCATCCGCCAAGCTGTTTCTCCCTCCATACAGAAACAACCACTTGATACTCCAGTCAAAACCATCACACTACCATATATAGCAGGCGTTACTAAAAAGATTTCCAAAATTCTAAACAAACAAGATTCAGGTCGGATTCAATACAGTACACAAAATTCGTAATCTGATCCCATCTGTGAAGGATGTCATTCCTGACTTACAGTACCCCGGGTTTTACAAATTGAGCTGTACCTGCGGTGATTGCTATATCTGGGAGACACAGTGACATGTCTCTGACCGAATTCGCGAGCACAAATCAGATTTGAAACACGGCAGAACGAATTCTTCTGCCGTAGCTGATCACTGTTACAACGCTGTGGGTGATCACGATAAAATTTTCTCCGATACCAAGGTTCTTTGCAAACCCACGGGTTTTTATCAGAGATTTGTTCACGAGGCAATTCAGATCTACAAGCACAGACACAATTTCAACCGAGAAGATGGTTTCAAATTAAGCAACCATTGGAAAGATGTTCTAAATCGAACCAAACATTAAACTAATTTTCAATGGTACAGTATATTTTTCAAGTAGTGGTACCCCAAACTTTCGCAGCTCTTAAATTCCCCTTTCACACCATCAATAGGTAAACTCCCCCTCCCCCCCTCGCCAACCGGCATGTTCACCCGCATGTACACCACCTCTACACCGTTCATCATGCTAAGTCGGCCAATCAAATGCTAATTTTTATGCTAATTCCTTTGTCAAGGCACCTTGTTTCCTCGCACACAGCTTAAAGGTCGCGGTCTGAGCGTGGCTGTGTTTCACTCCAGCGCTGTCCTCGAGACAGCCTGGTCCCTTCACCTGATGAAGGCCGCTTGTGTTGTGGCCGAAACGTCGTGATTTTTGTTGTTTTATTTTTTACCCACGTGACTTTACCGAATAGAACCAAAGAGTTGGTGGTCATTTAAGTTAAACCACGGCACCGCAGTGCCATTTGGCCTGGGGCGGGGGGGGGGGGGGTGTCTGCCAATTCCCTGAGCCTGAGAAACCGTGGAGCACCCCCACGAGGGGGCCTCTCGGGTAAAAACCCAGGGCAGATGCCCCCCCCCCCCTCCCCACGAGGCCCTACGTGAGTGTTGAGTGTTTATGTGGGGGGAGAGCTGTGACGGGAGCCGGGTGGCTTCTCGGTCGCAGCAGCACAGCGATGGCTCCGGTTTCGACGGAGCGGCTTCGCTGTTGTGGCACCGCACACTCTGTCTCTCACTGTTCGAATAAACCTACCATGAAAATTACAGACTGTTCATTTCTTCGTCAGTGGGCAAACGTACAACATGAGCAGGGGATCAAATACTTTTTTTCCCTCACTGTAACTGCTTGAAGCCGAGCAAGTTGTCGTGCTACGTGTGGCAATGTCTTTTTGGAGCTGCTCTCTGCTCTGACATTGGTGGTGAGACTGGGCCCTCATTGTTACTATTAGAGCTGGTTCAGCAGTTCCACTGCTGGATGCTATATTTTTTATCCGCCCGAGGACGACCGCTGGTGTTGCGATCGAAGCGTTGTGATTTATTTTAATTTTCTACCTACGTGGACTTTACCGAAAGAACCACAGAGTATGGATTTCTGCAGTTACGAAAGCTTCAAATCAGGGAGGAAGCATCTTCTTGGTTCTTTCGGTAAAGTCACGTAGAAGGGAAATAATAAAATAATTAAGATGAAACGTAATAAAATAAAGTTCTCACGACGTTTCGGCCACAACGCAAGCAGCCGTCCTCAGGTGAAGAACACAGCTGTCAGAAAGACAGCGTCCTAATGAACGCCGCTAAGCTTGGCAGGGGCCTGCTTGCTTTGTTGCCGAAACGTCGTGAGAATTTTATTGTTTTATATTTTTATTATTTTATTGTTTCCCTTCTACGTGGTGACTTTACCGAAAGAACCAAGAATATGAATCCCTGCAGTCACGAAAGCTTCAAATCGAAATTTCAGACGGAGCATGTTTGTTTCCATGTTTATTTTTTTTTGCCACAAATGCGCGTGTGCTTAATACAGCCTTGATTATTTTCAAGAGGTGCCAGCTATTTGCGTGTTTTTGAAACATCTTACTTTTGTTTTCTCCGTCGTAATTTTGATGCTGGCAAATAAAAAATACAGAGTCCCAAGTTCAACATGCGTAACATGCGCAGCATTTCGATTTAAAGCTTTCGTGACTGCAATGATTCATCTTCTTTGGTTCTTTCGGTAAAGTCACGTAGAATGAGAATAAATTAATAAAGTAATAAAATAAAATAACACAATTAAATCCTACCAGTCAGTCTCGTCCCTTCACCTGATGAAGGCCGCTTGTGTTGTGGCCGAAACGTCGTGAGCAATTTGTGTTATTTTATTTTATTAATTTATTATTTTACTCTCATTCTACGTGACTTTACCGTAAGAACCAAAGAAGATGCGTAGCATTGTGTCTTTGTACTGCTCCCAATTTTTTTCTGCGTTTTTGTTCTATGGCTCGACACCGGTGGTGACACGAGGTCACCAAAGAAGCACGTCCCTTGGCGCAGGCCGAATGCGTTTCAAATGCAATGCGAAACAATGTTGCCGTCAGAGCGTGTTTGTTTTCATGTTTTACCGCGGGTACTGTGTGTGGTTAGTGCAGACTTGATGGTGCCTTGCGAAAATGCATCACCTCTTTGGGTACGTTCGAACACCTTAACGCAACGTCGGTTTTATTCTGCCCAGACAAGGGTGAACGTCGACTGCTATAATTGTTGTGGCTCATGTCCTCGTGAGAAGATGCAGCGAGGCACCTCAAACTGGTGGTTGGGTCAGTTAGTGAACACGAATCTTTATTTAGACTGGAGGGTGGAACGCGAATAATGTAAAAACTACGATCGGTGGTGCAACAACAATAGACTCAATGCTAATGAAGTTACTAATATGAATACATCATATATATTTTTTAAAAATACAGTAAAACCTTGGATTTGCGAGTAACTTGGTCTGCGAGTGTTTTGCAAGACGAGCAAACGTTTTAAATAAATAATAATTAGATAAACGAGCGAGGGTCTTGCAAGTACGAGCAGTACGTGTAGACGCTTTGTACTGCCGAGCGTCACGTGCTCACACCTTATATACGAGTGCTTTGATATACGAGTGCTTTGGATTACACACACGTTTCCGGAACGAATTGTGCTCCTCGCCATCCAAGGTTTTTACTCAAATAAATCATGAGTCTGATACATCAAGGTTGGGGCTCGAGGCAGGAAACAAGAAAATATTCCCACACCCCACCACCAATTTAACAGCAGCCGCTCGCTCTCTCTCGACACAATGACACGTGAGCATTGAAACGATCCATATCTGCAGCTGCAACGGGGTTCATGGTGGACGTTACACATCACACTTTTTGGTTTTTGCAAATGTGTCTGCCTGCTGCTGCTCGTGCTGCTACTCCATTCATCCAGCACTCGTCAAGAATATTTACGGCGACTTGAAACTGGGCGGTGTGCGAGTGAGTGTGTGTGCGCGCGACGCTCACAACAACGAGCGGAGCGCCGGGTGGATAAAGCACAGCAAGTTGGCACGGTAGGGGGCACAGGTGGTGCATCGGCCAGTCGTCTCGGTCATCTCAGTCAGTCGACCCGTGGCACCTGCTGGGTCTGCCCCGTGACCTTATGCCAGCGGGCGTTCGACACTTCACGTGGCCTCAAGGTACACCTAGCCTGGCACAAGCGTCGTGGTGACGTCACCTACACTTAATGGCGGCTGTTGTTGTTGTTTACTTATTGGGCTTCCACGCAGCGCCCCGAGTCTGCAGCCGTGAGAACGTTGACATGTAACAAAAATATATATTGATATAATTCATGTGGGTCTAATCCAACCGGTAATGTGCTTTGGGGTTTGTTTAACATGGCGGATTTTATTGGATTCCCTCTCTCTCTCCTGGTCTCTGCGAGTTTGAATCTCACCCGAGGTAGTCACAGGACAATGTAGTCGACGCTGGTATGCACGCACACAGCGCACCAGGTTTAGACATTTCGGGCTGAGTCGACCTAGGCGATGGCCAGAACCGGTTGAGATAGTTAAAAAAAATGAACATCTTGTGACTGCCGCTGATAACTCGCTGACAGCACTTGCCCCTCGACAGCACGTGAAGCTGGGGGATCTTTGCCTTTGTGATACACAAACCATCGACAACCCACAAAAAAACATCGCTGCCAAGTGATGGTGGTGGTCACGTGACCACGGGGCTTTTGAGGTCACGTGAGGTGTGCCGGCAACAAGGTCACGGGTTCACACCCAGGTGCGTTACAGGTTCACCGAATGACACAATTAACAGATGCACAACAACCTCCCGTTGCCCACCATGATAACACACTACACACTACACGACACACACATTACACACTACACGACACACACATTACACACTACACTACACACCACACACAAAGACACTCACCCCCCACACACACACACACCACACACAAAGACACACACACACACCACACACAAATACACTCACCCCCACACACACACCACACACAAAGACACTCATCCCCCCACACACACACCACATACAAAGACACACACACCACACACACCACACAAAGACACTCACCCACATACACACACACCACACACACACACCTCACACAAAGACACTCACCCCCCGCCCCACACACACCACACACAAAGACACTCACCCCCCACACACACAAAGACACTCACCCCCCCCCACACACACCACACACAAAGACACACACACCACACACACAAAGACACCCCCCCCCCACACATACCACACACAAAGACACTCACCCACACACACTCACACACCACACACAAAGACACTCACACACACACTCACACACCACACACAAAGGCACTCACCCCTACACACACACCACACACAAAGACACTCACCCACACACACTCACACACCACACACAAAGACACTCACCCACACACACACCACACACAAAGACACTCACCCCTACACACACCACACACAAAGACACTCACCCCACATACACACACCACACACAAATACACTCACCCACACACCCTACACACAAAGACACTCACCCCCACACACACCACACACAAAGACACTCACCCCCACACACACCACACACAAAGACACTCACCCCCCCCACACACCACACACAAAGACACTGACCCACACACACACACCACACACAAAGACACTCACCCCCACACACACACACCACACACAAAGACACTCACCCCCACACACACACACAAGCACACCACACACACACAAAGACACTCACCCCCACACACAAAGACACTCACCCCCACACACACACCACACACACACACAAGCACACTCACACACACACACCACACACACAAAGACACTCACCCCTACACACACACCACACACAAAGACACCCACCCACACACACTCACACACCACACACAAAGACACTCACCCACACACACACCACACACAAAGACACCCACCCACACACACTCACACACCACACACAAAGACACTCACCCACACACACACCACACACAAAGACACTCACCCCACATACACACACCACACACAAAGACACTCACCCACACACACCACACGCAAAGACACTCACCCCCACACACACCACACACAAAGACACTCACCCACACACACCACACACAAAGACACTCACCCCCCCACACACACACCACACACACACAAAGACACTCACCCCCCCACACACCACACACAAAGACACTCACCCACACACACACACCACACACAAAGACACTCACACCACACACACACCACACACAAAGACACTCACACCACACACACACACCACACACAAAGACACTCACACCACACACACACACACACCACACACAAAGACACTCACCCACACACACACACCACACACAAAGACACTCACCCCCACACACACACAAAAAGACACTCACCCCCCCACACACACCACACACAAAGACACTCACCCACACACACACAAGCACACTCACCCCCACACACACACACCACACACACACAAGCACACTCACCCCCCCACACACACACCACACACAAAGACACTCACCCACACACACACACTCACCCCCCCACGCACAAACCACACACACAAGACTAAGTCACACACACGCAAAACAACAACAACACACAAAGTCACACAACAGACAAATACACACACACACAAAGACAGCCTATTGGGGCAAGTGCTGTTAGCGAGTAGCAGCAGCAGCACCTATGAAGACCGTCATCGTGGCCACGAAGGGTGGCCAGCAACCACGCCCGGCCGCCTTTGTCTCCCCGAGCGGCAGCGGGCGATGCTCACTTGTCTCAGCACCACCACCACCACAAGATCCACATTTGAGAAAGGCTGAGTCGACCTAGGGGCGAGCCAGCAAGGTTACAGAATGTGGGGGAAATATTTTCATTGTCGGGGATTTCCCTACGACTCCCCACCGCCCTCGTCACCCCCACCCCCACCCCTCGTCACCCCCACCCCCACCCCTCGTCACCCCCACCCCCACCCCTCGTCACCCCCCTCACCCCTCGTCACCCCCCCCCACCCCTCGTCACCCCCCCCCACACCCCTCGCCGCTCGCGCCTGCTACTCAGAAATGACATCACACGGAGGCTGTCCAATCACCGGCGTCGCTCCGTGCAATTTCCCAGAAGCCTCCTCCCACTAGGGGAGGAGGGGGTCGTGGTGGGGGGTAGGGAGGTGGGGGGGGATAGGGGGAGGGGGGATAGGGCAGGGGGGTAGGGGGGATAGGGGGAGGGGGCTATACGGAGGTGGGGGGATGGGGGAAGGTGTAGTGGGGGGGGATCGACAGGTGTGGGGATAGTGGGGGGGAGGTGGTGGGATAGAGGTGGGGGGGGATAGGGGGAGGGGGGGATAGTGGGGGAGGGGGATTGGGAGGTGGGGGGAGGGGGTGATCGAGGGATAGGCGTTTGCTTCGGGCAACAGAGGGAATGTCTAAATATGGGCATTGCTGAATAATGTTTGGCCCGGATGGGTGCGCGAAGTTGTGGGAAGGTGAAACTGGACGCGCGGGGGGTGCGGGTGAGGTCAAGGTCAAGGTCAAGGTCACGGTGGGGGTGGGTGGGGGGTGGGGGGCGTTGAGATGAAGGTGAGTCGTGGTTGGAGGCCAGGTCAGGTTCGGTCCGTATCGCCGATCAGCAGCCCCAGCAGCAGCATCAGCAGCGGCATTCAACTCATCAAGATCATCATCAGCAGCAGTATCATCATCAGCAGCGGCATTCAACTCATCAAGATCATCATCAGCAGCAGCATCATCATCAGCAGCAGCGGCATTCAACTCATCAAGATCATCATCAGCAGCAGTATCATCATCATCAGCAGCGGCATTCAAGAGCATCATCAGCAGCAGTATCATCATCAGCAGCGGCATTCAACTCATCAAGATCAGCATCAGCAGCAGCATCATCATCAGCAGCAGTAGATGCAGCAGCGTCAGCATCGGTGCCTTCGGTTGCAGCAGCAGCAGCAGCAGTATCATCAGCAGCAGCATCATCAGTGTCATCATCAGCATCAGTATCATCATCAGCATCAGTGTCATCAGCAGCAGCAGTATCATCAGCAGCAGCATCAGTATCTAAATTAAACGTCAACTATTATGTTATTTTCAGAAGCGACCTGGCCACAAATGATAGCTCAAAAAAGTGGCCTTATCACGTGGAAATCTACAGCAGCAACCAAACACTCTAAACGCGTGATGTTGATTCTACATGTGGAGGTGAAAATCCGGATCCGGAGACAACGTGCAACATCCAAACATATACAGCAGCAGCAGCAGGCATCGTCAGGGTCGGGATCGAACCCACGAACTCCTGTATACCAGGCGAGGTCGTTAACATCTCCTAGCCCCTGGACATCTGTAGAAAAATAGCTTTTTAGCTGATCGTATTCCCCCTCAAGTATTAAAATAAAATACAAAGTCTGAAATATTCTGATCCCGGACCACCAAATTTGGTAGGTTGAGAGTTCACATCCCGGTTCGGCGAGTTGAATCACTCCATCATCATCATCCGTCTGGGGTGGATAAAAATAAGTACCGCCTTGTGGACAGGTCGACAGTGGTTGTCCTATGGACAGACTCGCCCCCCCCTGCCCGCCATATTAATGTGGAATTTCCAGTGACTGGCTCTGCAGAGCTGTAAACAGAAGATGAGCATCAATTCCTCAATGCTCATTTCAGCTTTGACTTTAATTATTGTTCCATTATATTCTAAATAACTTAAGTTTCTTAATTGAAAGCACGTGTGCGTGTTATTACACTGTGCATGTGGCCTTGAAATTAACAAAAAAGGGTACACAACAGGCGACGTTTCAGGCAAAGGGCCTTTTCCAAGAGCACATAGAGAGGTCACCAGAATCACAATGTGTGTTTATCCTGGAGGAATCCGATGAGCTATGAAGCTCTTTTTCTACAGATGTCCAGACTCTGCTCTCCTACCTCTGTGTGTGTGTCCTTGTGTGTAGCTGCACTACGAACCCGGCCACCCGAGTTCGATTCCCACCCACGAGCCTCAAATGAGTACCTGCGCGCGATGTGGTAAACATCGCCACGAGGGAGACAAAGGCGGTCGGGCGTGGTGTTGGCCACCCACCCCTTCGTGTGCTGTGCCGACCTCATAGATGCCGTTCCAGTCTGTTACAGGCTACAGTGGGGATCTTTGCCTTGGCTTGCGTGTGTAGTTGTCTGTGTGTGCGTGTGTGGTTTATGCGATTGCTTCTGGTTTGTGGCATTGTGTGTTCGTGTGCACATGAGCGTGGGACCTGCGTGGAGTGAGTGGGTGAGTTGTTGTGACCTCCAGTGTGGCCAGTGTGTGGGGTGAATGAGTGGGATAATGGATCAGTGGGTGGGTGGGTGAGTGGGTGAGTGAATGAGTGGGTGATTGAGTGGGTGGATGAGTGAGTGGGAGAGTGGATCAGTGGGTGGGTGAATGAGTGGGTGGTTGAATGGGTGGGTGGGTGAGTGGGTGAATGAGTGGGTGATTGAGTGGGTGGATGAGTGGGAGAGTGGATCAGTGGGTGGGTGAATGAGTGGGTGGTTGAATGGGTGGGTGGGTGAGTGAGTGGGTGAATGAGAGGGTGATTGAGTGGGTGAGTGAGTGGGATAATGGATCAGTGGGTGGGTGGGTGAGTGAGCGAGTGAACGAGTGGGTGAGTGAGCGAGTGAACGAGTGGGTGAGTGAGCGAGTGGGTGAGTGAGCGAGTGGGTGAGTGAACGAGTGGATGAGCGGGTGAGCGAGTGAACGAGTGGGTGAGTGAGCGAGTGAACGAGTTGGTGAGCGTGTTATTCCAACCTGCGGTGTGGTGAGTGAAAACAAGGTGAATGTACGTGTATCTGTCTCATCTGTGTGCGCTTGTGTGTGCGGGTGTGTGCGAATGTGTGTACGTCTGCGCGTGTACGTGTGGGCGTGTGTTTGGAATTTTAACCGGACCGACAGCTCCCCCACTTTTTGCTTCATTGACACGGTCAAAGCCTTCGAGACAATCAAAACCCCGTGACCGGAGGTTAGTCTTCATACAGAGACCCATAGACTCACACAGAGACCCATAGACTCACACAGAGACCCATAGACTCACATAAAGACCCATAGATTTCACACAGACACCCATAGACTTCAACCAGAGAGCCACATACCGGAGTTTAGTCTTCACACATAGACCCATAGATTGACACAGAGACCCACAGAGTCACATAAAGACCCATAGTCTTCATACAGAGACTCAGAGACTTTAAACAGAGAGCAAAAGACTGGAGGTTCATCTTCAAATAAAGACCCATAGACTTCACACAGAGACCCATAGACTTCACACAGAGTCACAGACTGGAGGTTAGTCTCCATACAGAGACCCAACGACTCATACAGATACCCATAGAGTCACATTAAAACACAGACTTCACACAGACACCCATATACCTCATAGAGAGCCATAGACTGGAGGTTAGTCTTCATAGAGACCCATAGACTCACACGGAGACCGATTGACATCATACAAAGAGCCATAGACTGGAGGTTAGTCTTCACACAGAGACCCATAGACTTCACAAAGACACCCATAGTCTTCACACAGAGACCCATAGACTTCACAAAAAGAGCCATAGACTGGAGCTTCGTCTTCACACGGAGAACCATGGACTCACACAGAGACCCATTGACTCACACAGAGACCCATAAGCTTCACACAGAGACCTATAGATGTCACACAGGGAGTCACAGACTAGAGGTTAGTCTTCACAGATAGCCCTATAGACTCACACAGAGACCCATAGTGTCACATGAAGGCCCATATACTTTACTCAGAGACGGATAGATTTCACACAAAGAGTAACATTCTGGAAGTTAGTCTTTACACAGAGACCCATAGAATTCACAAAAAAGCCATAGCCTAGAGGTTAGTCTTCACAGAGAGACCCAGAGACTCACACAGAGACACATAGAGTCACTTAAAGACCCATATACTTTACATAGAGACCCATAGACTTCACACCGAGAACCATGGACTCACACAGAGACCCATTGACTCAAACAGAGACCCATAAGCTTCACAAAGAGACCCATAGACTTCACACAGTGACCCATATATTTCACATAGAGAGTCACAGACTGGAGGTTAGTCTTCACACAGAGATCCATGGACTCACAGAGAGACCCATTGTCTAACACAGACACCCATAATCTTCACACAGAGACCCATATACTTCACACAGAAAGTCAAAGACTCAGTTAGTTTTCCCACAGAGACACATAGACTTCACACAGAGACACAGAGACTTCACACAGAGAGCCATAGACTTCACACAGAGAGCCACAGACTCACACAGAGAGCCATAGACTTCACACAGAGAGCCATAGACTTCACACAGAGAGCCATAGACTTCACCCATGAGACCCATAGACTTCACACAGAGAGCCATAGACTGGAGGTTAGTTTTCCCACAGAGACACAGACTCATACAGAGACCCATATAGTCACATGAAGATGCATACACCACACACAGAGACCCATAGACTTCACACAGAGAGTCACAGACTAAAGGTTAGTCTTCATACAGAGACCCATAGACTCACATATAGACTCATATACTTCACACAGAGACCCATAGACTTCACACAGAGAGCCATAGATGTTAGGTTTGTCTTCACACAGAGAGCCATAGACGTCACCCATGAGACCCATAGATTGGAGGTTAGTCTTCACTCAGAGAGCCATGACTGGCCGTTAAACTTCGTACTTTCGGGGCCCATGACCTTATGATCATACAGAACCCCACCTCCCCCATCCCACTACCACCAAATGTGGTGAAGTATGGTCAAACAACCCCCATACCTGGCATTTTAGCCTACGAACACCGGCGACCCGAGTGCAATTCCCGATCACGGCCACCAACACAGCCTCAAATGAGTACCTGGTGCGGTGTGCAGTAAACATCGCCACTAGGGGAGACAAAGGCGGTCGGGCGTGGTGCTGGCCACCCACCCCCTAGTGTTCTGTTCGGGCCTTTATAGGTGCTCGCTAACAGCACTTGCCCCTACAGTCTGTGAAGGCTACACGGTGGATCTTTGTCTTTGGTGTGTGCGAGAACATCGTCAGCGAGGGATACAGAAGCAGCGCGGTTGTTGGTTGCTGGCGACACTAAAGCCATGGCAACGCATCAGCACCAACTGTGGGAGGAATCACGGGCGTCCAGCAAGGTGGGATACAGGGATGGGGTGAGAAACAACAACATCATCAACAACAGCATCATCAACAACAACATCAACAGCGTCAACATCAACAGTGTCAACAGCGTCAACAGGATCAACATCAGCACCAACAGCATCAACGACAACAGCATCAGCAGCATCAACATCCACAGTCAACAACATTAACAGCATCAACAACATCAACAAAATCAACAACATCAACAACAGCATCAGCAACATCAACAGCATCAACAGCACCAACAACATCAACAGCACCAATAACTTCAACATCAACAGCATCAACATCAACAGCATCAAAACAGCAACATCAACCCCATCAACAGCATCAACAGCACCAACAACATCAATAAACAACAAATATATGCAACAAACGGTACAACAGTGCGAAGTTGAGCAAGTTTACTCATGAATAAATAATTATAGAGCATGGAGACACCACAGGTTACCACGTTTGGCTACGTACGGTGCGAAATAATTTCAACGTACACACACATGCAGAGACCCATAGACTCCCCAGACCCATAGAGACCCGCAGAGAACCACAGGTTATCACGTTTGGCTACGTACGGTGCGAAATAATTTCAACGTACACACAATCACAACGCCTCTACAACAAAGCACTTTTTTTGTTATTTTCAAAATCGTAGACGCTGCGTAGTGAACCACCCGGGCCATTTATGATGCCACGCGAACGCCGCTCGGTTTGAAGGTCGACTCTCGACACGAGTCCAGACAGGTCCTGCAAGTTTGCCCGTTCCAGAACAAATCCGCTTGCTATTTGCCACGGGGAAAACTCGCGGTTCGAGAGCGGTGGTCATCTTCACCGTTATCGCAGCCCGTTGGTTCTCAATAGTTACAACAACAACAACAAAACACTAATTTTGATTTAAAGCTTTCGTGACTGCAGTAATTCATATTCTTAGTTCTTTCGGTAAAGTCACGTTGAAGGGAAACAACAAAATAATAAAATATATATAAAACAATAAAATTCTCACGACGTTTCGACCATAACACAAACGGTCGTCTTCAGGTGTGTTGGTTTGCATACATTTATTTTTAAACGGCGTATTTAAACGGTTTATTGGTTTGCATAATTTTTTTTTAATACACCGTTTAAATAAACCGTTTAAAAATAAATTTATGCAAACCAACACACCTGAAGACGACCGTTTGTGTTATGGTCGAAACGTCGTGAGAATTTCTTATTGTTTTATATATATTTTATTATTTTGTTGTTTCCCTTCAACGTGACTTTACCGAAAGAACTAAGAATAAAAACACTAATTGTTGTTACGATGTTAATAAACGCAGAGCGGCTTGATGATTGTGAAGTATCATGGGACCTTAGTATAAAAGGATTAAAACAGTTGCGTTAAGATGTACGCATTGTCTTTGACTTTGTGTTTTTGATTATTTACCTTCCGTAAAAAAGCAAAAAGATAAATCTGGCCATGTCTCACTACCCTCCAGAAAGGGCATCTCGAAAACACTCAAGGTGGTGCAGCGTGCACCCCTTGTTAAGAACCACTGGTGTAGTGTATAGTGTAGTGTATAGTGTAGTGTATATTGTAGTGTATAGTGTAGTGTAGTGTATAGTGTAGTGTATAGTGTAGTGTATAATGTAGTGTAGTGTATAGTGTAGTGTATAGTAGTGTAGTGTATAGTAGTGTATAGTGTAGTGTATAGTGTAGTGTATAGTGTAGTGTATAGTGTAGTGTATAGTAGTGTAGTGTATAGTAGTGTAGTGTATAGTAGTGTATAGTAATGTAGTGTATAGTGTAGTGTATAGTAGTGTATAGTGTAGTGTATAGTGTAGTGTATAGTAGTGTAGTGTATAGTAGTGTATAGTGAAGTGTATAGTAGTGTAGTGTATAGTGTAGTGTATAGTAGTTTAGTGTATAGTGTAGTGTATAGTGTAGTGTATAGTAGTTTAGTGTATAGTGAAGTGTATAGTGTATAGTAGTTTAGTGTATAGTGAAGTGTATAGTAGTGTAGTGTATAGTGTAGTGTATAGTAGTTTAGTGTATAGTGAAGTGTATAGTGTATAGTAGTTTAGTGTATAGTGAAGTGTATAGTAGTGTAGTGTATAGTGTAGTGTATAGTAGTGTATAGTGTAGTGTATAGTAGTGTAGTGTATAGTAGTGTATAGTGAAGTGTATAGTAGTGTAGTGTATAGTGTAGTGTATAGTAGTTTAGTGTATAGTGTAGTGTATAGTGTAGTGTATAGTAGTTTAGTGTATAGTGAAGTGTATAGTGTATAGTAGTTTAGTGTATAGTGAAGTGTATAGTAGTGTAGTGTATAGTGTAGTGTATAGTAGTTTAGTGTATAGTGAAGTGTATAGTGTATAGTAGTTTAGTGTATAGTGAAGTGTATAGTAGTGTAGTGTATAGTGTAGTGTATAGTAGTTTAGTGTATAGTGAAGTGTATAGTAGTGTAGTGTATAGTGAAGTGTATAGTAGTTTAGTGTATAGTGAAGTGTATAGTAGTGTAGTGTATAGTAGTGTAGTGTATAGTGTAGTGTATAGTAGTGTAGTGTATAGTGAAGTGTATAGTGTAGTGTATAGTAGTGTAGTGTATAGTTTAGTGTATAGTGAAGTGTATAGTAGTGTAGTGTATAGTGAAGTGTATAGTGAAGTGTATAGTAGTGTAGTGTATAGTGTAGTGTATAGTAGTGTAGTGTATAGTGAAGTGTAGTGTATAGTAGTGTATAGTGAAGTGTATAGTGTAGTGTATAGTAGTGTAGTGTATAGTGTAGTGTATAGTAGTGTATAGTGTAGTGTATAGTAGTGTAGTGTATAGGAGTGTAGTGTATAGTGTAGTGTATAGTAGTGTAGTGTATAGTGTAGTGTATAGTGTAGTGTATAGTAGTGTAGTGTATAGTAGTGTAGTGTATAGTGTAGTGTAGTGTATAGTGTAGTGTATAGTGTAGTGTATAGTGTAGTGTATAGTGTAGTGTATAGTGCAGTTCAGTGGTTCTTAACATTGATAGCAGGAGACAAAATCCTCTAAGCCAGTGGTTCGTCTTATCCTGGGGTGCACCCCAGGATAGGACGAACCACTGCTCTAGAAGCATCATCCAGCAGCATCCCACAATGCCTTGTGTTGATGATGATTCACTACACTATACACTACACTATACACTACACTACTATACACTACACTATACACTACTATACACTACACTACTATACACTACACTATACACTACACTACTATACACTACACTACTATACACTACACTATACACTACTATACACTACACTACTATACACTTCACTATACACTACACTACTATACACTTCACTATACACTTCACTATACACTATACACTTCACTATACACTACACTACTAAACACTACACTATACACTACACTATACACTACACCCCAGGGGGTGCAGCATGCAACCCAGGTTGAGACGAACCACTGGCTGAGAGTATTTTGTCTCCTGCTATCAATGTCCACGCCATGGTGATGATGATGATAATGAGCGCCCTTTGTTGAGGAGCCATCACTTGTGATGACCAGGTCGCTTCTGAGAAGTAGCCACACAGTTCAGTGGGGCCTAAACCTGGTGAAATAAAAAACATCATAGTATCTACTTTGTGTTAGTTTAAATATCACCTCCCTGTGTGTAGATCAATGGGATACGAACGACGCCGCCTCTGATGGCTCTGTTCCTCACGCTGCTCCATCGCCTCCTGCTGGTGTAGAGGTGCCAGACTGAGAATGCCATCGTCATCACCACCCCTGGGACAATTCGTGTGGCAGACGTGGGCTTAACCACCCACCCAACCACCCAACCACCCACCCACCTAACCACCCACCCACCCACACAACCAACCACCCACCCACCCAACCACCCACCCACCTAACCACCCACCCACCCACACAACCAACCACCCACCCACCCAACCACCCACCCACCTAACCACCCAACCACCCAACCACCCACCCAACCACCCACCCACCCACCCAACCAACCAACCAACCACCCAACTACCCACCCACCCAACTACCCAACCAACCACCCAACCACCAAACCGACCACCCACTACCAACACCACGTTGACCCAACATTTGCTGGCGACCACTATCCAATGTGGACTCTGGACAGGGTCTCAGTGCGCCGCCGAGAACCGGCGAGGATGTTCAATTTCATGTTAACAGAGGCCTCCCTTCATTCTCCCACTGTCAATCTATGGGTCTCTGTGTGAAGTCTATGGTTCTCAATTCGAGTCTATGGGTCTGTGTGTGAGTCTATGGGTCTCTGTGTGAGTCTATGGGTCTCTGTGTGAAGTCTATGGCTCCCTGTGTGAGTCTATGGGTCTCTGTGTGAAGTCTATGGTTCTCAATTCGAGTCTATAGCTATCTGTGTGAAGTCAATGAATCTCGATGCGATTCTATGGGTCTCTGCGTGAGGTTTATGGCTGTCTCTGTGAAATCTATGGATCTCTGTGAGGTCTATGGCTCTGTGCGAAGTCTATTGCTCTTTGTGTGAAGTCTATGAATCTCGATGGGAGTCTATGGCTCTCTGTGTTAAGTCTATGAATCTCGATGGGAGTCTATGGCTCTCTGTGTGAAGTCTATGAATCTCGATGGGAGTCTATGGTTCTCTGCGTGAAGGCTATGAATCTCTATGCGAAGTCTATTGCTCTCTGTGTGAAGTCTATTAATCTCTATGCGAAGTCTATTGCTTTCTGTGTGAAGGCTATGAATCTCGATGGGAGTCTATGGCTCTCTGTGTGAAGTCTATGAATCTCGATGGGAGTCTATGGTTCTCTGTGTGAAGTCTATGAATCTCGATGGGAGTCTATGGTTCTCTGTGTGAAGTCTATGAATCTCGATGGGAGTCTATGGTTCTCTGTGTGAAGTCTATGAATTTCGATGGGAGTCTATGGTTCTCTGTGTGAAGTCTATTAATCTCTATGCGAAGTCTATTGCTCTCTGTGCGAAGTCTATGAATCTCGATGGGAGTCTATGGCTCTCTGTGTGAAGTCTATTAATCTCTATGCGAAGTCTATGGTTCTCTGCGTGAAGTCTATGAATCTCTATGCGAAGTCTATTGCTCTCTGTGTGAAGTCTATGAATCTCTACGCGAAGTCTATGGCTCTCTGTGTGAAGTTTATGAATCTCGATGGGAGTCTATGGCTCTCTGTGTGAAGTCTATGATTCTCTATGCGAAGTCTATTGCTCTCTGTGTGAAGGCTATGAATCTCTATGCGAAGTCTATTGCTCTCTGTGTGAAGTCTATGAATCTCTATGCGGAGTCTATCGCTTTCTGCGTGAAGGCTATGCATCTATATGCGAAGTCTATTGCTCTCTGTGTGAAGGCTATGAATCTCTATGCGAAGTCTATTGCTCTCTGCGTGAAGGCTATGAATCTCTATGCGAAGTCTATGGCTCTCTGTGTGAAGTCTATGAATCTCTATGCGGAGTCTATCGCTCTCTGCGTGAAGGCTATGAACTCTATGCGAAGTCTATGGTTCTCTGCGTGAAGGCTATGAATCTCGATGGGAGTCTATGGTTCTCTGCGTGAAGGCTATGAATCTCTATGCGAAGTCTATGGCTCTCTGCGTGAAGGCTATGAATCTCTATGCGAAGTCTATGCTTCTCTGTGTAAAGTCTATGAATCTCTATGCGAAGTCTATGGTTCTCTGCGTGAAGTCTATGAATCTCTATGCGAAGTCTATTGCTCTCTGTGTGAAGGCTATGAATCTATATGCGAAGTCTATTGCTCTCTGTGTGAAGGCTATGAATCTATATGCGAAGTCTATTGCTCTCTGTGTGATTTAAAACGCTCACACCCCACCCATTCCACGCCCTTAACCGGGATGTTAACCCTCGAGGTGAGCCAAACCTCCACAGCCTTGGAGCCCCGCAGTGGTGCGGGAGCCGTCACCAGGCGAGGCAACGGCAGATCCCACTACCTACCAGAAGGGGGCGCCACAGCTCTCACGAACGTCGCTCGCAGTGGCCCGGTCGCACCGTATGCAGCCAACCGAGCCCAATCTGCAGCGTATCGTGAAGTGTATATTGGCGTAGTGTATAGTAGTGTAGTGTGTAGCAGTGTATAATAGTGTATAGTGTAGTATATAGTAGTGCAGTGTATAGTAGGGCATGATGTAGTGTAGTATATAGTAGTGTATCGTGCAGTGTATATTGGCGTAGTGTATAGTAGTGTAGCAGTGTATAGTAGTGTATAGTCTAGTGTATAGTAGTGTAGTGTGTAGCAGTGTATAGTGTAGTGTATAGTGGTGTATAGTGTAGTGTATAGTAGTGTAGTGTGTAGTAGTGTATAGTAGTGTATAGTGTAGTGTATAGTAGTGTATAGTGTAGTATATAGTAGTGTATAGTGTAGTGTAGTCT
The DNA here is from genome assembly GCF_048934315.1 of Petromyzon marinus. NCBI lineage: Eukaryota > Metazoa > Chordata > Hyperoartia > Petromyzontiformes > Petromyzontidae > Petromyzon > Petromyzon marinus. The sequence goes on along the minus strand of NC_133731.1, from coordinate 640,221 downwards.
GTAGCAGTGTATAGTAGTGTATAGTAGTGTATAGTAGTGTATAGTGTAGTATATAGTAGTGTATAGTAGTGTATAGTGTAGTATATAGTAGTGCAGTGTATAGTAGTGTATGATGTAGTGTAGTATATAGTAGTGTATCGTGCAGTGTATATTAGCGAAGTGTATAGTAGTGTGTGTAGCAGTGTATAGTAGTGTATAGTAGTGTATAGTGTAGTGTAGTATATAGTAGTGTATGGTAGAGTATATAGTAGTGTAGTGTATATTAGCAGAGTGTATAGTAGTGTATAGTGTAGTGTGGTATATAGTAGTGTAGTGTATAGTGTGTAGCAGTGTGGTATATAGTAGTGTATGGTATAGTACATAGTAGTGTATAGTGTAGTATATAGTAGTGCAGTGTATAGTAGTGTATGATGTAGTGTAGTATATAGTAGTGTATAGTAGAGTATATAGTAGTGTAGTGTATAGTAGTGAATAGTGTAGTGTATCGTAATGTAGTGCATAGGAGTTAATGTAGTGTATATCAGTGCAGTGTATAGTAGTGTATGGTGTCGTATATACTGTAGTAGTGTATAGTGTATAGTCGTGTATAGTATTGTAAAGTGTCGTTTATATTAATGTAGTGTATAGTGTAGTGCATAGAAGTGTAGTATATAGTAGTGTATAGTGTAGTATATAGTAGTGTATCATGTAGTGTAGTATATAGTAGTGTAGTGTATAGTAGTGTATAGTGTGGTGTACAGTTTAGTGTATATTAATGCAGTGTATAGTGCAGTGTATAGTAGTGTAATATATTGTAGTATAATATATAGTAGTATAACGTGTAGTATATTGTGTGTAGTGGAGTATATATTAGTGTAGTATATAGTAGTGTATAGTAATGTAGTGTATAGTGTAGTGTATGACAGTGTAGTATATATTAGTGTAGGGTATAGTGTAGTGTATGGCAGTGTAGTATATAGTAGTGTAGTGTATAGTGTAGTGTATAGCGTAGTGTATAGTGAAGTATAGCAGTGTAGTATATAGTAGTGTAGTGTATAGTGTAGTGTATAGTGTAGTGTATAGTAGTGTAGTGTATAGCGTAGTGTATAGTGTAGTGTATGGCAGTGTAATATATAGTAGTGTAGTCTATAGTGTAGTGTATAGTAGTGTAGTGTATAGCGTAGTGTATAGTGTAGTGTATGGCAGTGTAATATATAGTAGTGTAGTCTATAGTGTTGTGTATAGTAGTGTAGTGTATAGCGTAGTGTATAGTGAAGTATAGCAGTGTAGTATATAGTAGTGTAGTGTATAGTGTAGTGTATAGTAGTGTAGTGTATAGCGTAGTGTATAGTGTATGGCAGTGTAGTATATAGTAGTGTAGTCTATAGTGTAGTGTATAGTGTAGTGTATGTATGTTGAACTTCTTTCGCACCGTACGTAGCCAACTGCGCTAATCGGGGGTGCGTTGGGAAGGACAAGAGCAGCTCTTCTTTCAGAAGCCACTACGGCCATCACACATTATAACAGCCCAACCATTTGGCAGCTTATCATCATCATCATCACGTGGGAATTTATAGCAGCAGCAGCAGCAGCAGCAGCGGAAACCGCAACTACGAACCCGGGGCGACCCGAATACGATTCCCGCTCCCGGGCCGACCAACACCGGTGACGATCATCTGAACTGAGGGCCTCTCCTAGGTCGACTCAGCCTCAAAACGACAGCCCATCCTTCATCGGCACCACTCGCTCACAAACGATAAACCAGTGGTTCTTAACCTTGTTGGAGGTACCGAACCCCACCAGTTTCATATGCGCATTCACCGAACCCCTCTTTAGTGAAAAATAAAATGTGATTTTTTTCAAATTCAAGACATAGATATGTTTTTTACTGGTACACAAAATGAGCCGTGCATGAACATTACCTTGTTCAAAGAATAAAACCAACACAATGCATAAACTCACAACAAATTACATACCTGGAAATCAATGTGACTTCTGCTGTTGCCTTTGAGAGATCAGTTCAGATATGCGTGGCTTCACCTTGGCAAGTGCCACTCTCATGTCATTTTCACAGCAAAGTCTGTTCCTTTTCTTCGTTTTTATGTCCAGCATCCTCGAAAAGGATTGCTCACAAAGATATGTTGTAACAAATGGTATAAAAAAATCCAGGGCTTTCTTAGCAATAACTGGATACTTGTTCATTTGTCGACACCAAAACGTTGAGAGCGTTGTTGTTCTGAAGAGTTGCTGTTGAACCTGGCTCTGCTGAATTTCAATGATTTCGTCGAGGAATTCATCATTGACATCTGCTGTTTCAACAGCAAACGTGAACGGCTGTCTCACCCATGCTGGATATGACTCTCTTGTAGGGAAATATCCGTCGAGAGACTTTGCAAGCTCATCTAAGTGCGTGGCAATTGTTTGCTTCAGTTCCGTGGATACAGAAATATCTCCGATTCCAGACACATCTTCGATCTTACTTGCACAGTCGTCCAGAAGCGGGAAGTTTGCGAAGTTATTGTTCTCTGTTCGTCGTTTCCATAACGGTAGCTTTTTTTGAAAAGCCTTCAGGTGTTCTTCCGCTTCCATGATATTGACTCCACCACCCTGCATCTGCTGATTGAGATGATTGAGAGCTGCGAATATATCAGCCATGTACGCTAAAATGAGAATGAACTCAGGATTTTTGAAGCAATCTGCATGGCAGTGTTGGTGCTCTTGCAAAAACAGGGCTAATTCCACACGCATGGCAAAAACACGATTCAGCACCTGTCCCCGGGATAACCACCGAATATTAGAATGGAGCAGAAGTACCTCAAATTCAGAGCCCATTTCTTTACACAGCTCACTGAAGATGCGGTGCCTCAGAGCACTTTTTCGCACATAGTTCACACATTCCACCACAGTTTTTAATACTTCTGCCATTTTTGGAGGTAAGGTTTTTGTTGCCAACGCATGCCTGTGCAGAATACAATGCGTCACAATGATGTGTGGTGCATCGGCCTTTACTAGCACACCAAAACCAGACTTTCTTCCCAGCATGACTGGAGCTCCGTCCGTACAAACTGCAGAAACCATATCCCATGAAAGATTGTTGTCTCTGAAGAAGTCATCCACAAGCTTCTTCACATCGGCTGCCTTCGTTGTTGTTGTAAGAGGCTTACAAAATAAAAACTCTTCTTTTATCATGTCGTCTTTCACATTGCGTACAAAAACAGCAAGCTGGCTTAGATCAGAAACGTCTGTGGTTTCGTCGAGTTGAAGGCTGAATTTTGCCGGGCTTGAAATCAGATCCGCGACTACTTGAGCCAAGATGTCTTTAATTCTAGATTTAAAGCTTTCGTGACTGCAAGGATCCATACTCTTTGGTTCTATTCGGTAAAGTCACGTAGGTAAATAATAAAACAACAGTAATCACGACGTTTCGGCCACAACACAAGCGGCCTTCATCAGGTGAAGGGACGAGCCTGTCCTCCAGGCTCGTCCCAAAGAAGATGTCTTTACTCATGTCTTCTATTCTGTCACTGACGGTGTCAAGCGAAGTGTGCTTCTCGTGGTCATCATTATGCGGAAATATATCACTGAAAAATACTCTTAAGCGCGTGGTGATGTTGATTCTAAATGTGGAGGGGGAAAACCAGGGAACCTCGGGAAAAATCCACGCGACCACGGGAACAGAAAGGAAGAGACTGAGACTCCAAATATACAGCAGCAGCAGCAATCGTCAGGGTCGGTATCGAACCCAGGACCTCCTGTACACCAGGCGAGGTAGTTAACATCTCCTAACCACCATGTCAGCAAGATCAAGAGGAAGCCGACCTACCAGTTCAGCGCCCCAGGTTATCGCTCATGAGCTCAGCTGCTCGGGGGGCATCTGGGTTCGACTCCTGACTGTCCGTTTGCGGAATCGGAGGGATTGGGCGGCCGGGATCAATGGATGTGTAGTGACATGATGTCACTACTGTGTCGGGACTGCACGAGCGCAGGGACACATGACGTCACTGTGTCGAGACTGCACGAGCGTAGGGACACATGACGTCACTACTGTGTCGGGACTGCACGAGCACAGGGACACATGACGTCACTACTGTGTTGGCTCGGTATGGTGGCTGTAGGCGGGTGTCACGGAGGTCGTGTCAGGCCGTGACACTCTGCGTGAACCCAACAGGACACGTGACCGGACAAAGGGGGGCTAGGAGCCACAGGCGGGAGTTTGGGAGTCACGTGGTTGGGGGCCCGGACCTTCCCGAAGGATCGAGAAGGGGGGCGTGGCCTGGGGCGGAGCCGGCCACGCCACGGGAGTAATAAGCGGGGTGTGAACGGAGAGCGGGGCTGTTCAACCCTCCGGTCCTCGAGTCTCCGATCATCGTTCATGACCAGGCAGCCCGTCACCTGCCTTGGTCACGCTGTGTAGTATTCCCCGAGTGTTAGTGAGGTTAGGAACGGTAGTCACCACCTTATGTATAGTGTTCACGTTGCTTGTTATGCGTTAATAAATAGTGTTGCCTCCAAGTTGAGTGTGCGCCTCAATTGAACCCACTACAGATGTGACAGAGTCGCAGGACCTGGGTTCGATCCCTGAGCTTCCGCGTGTCCCACTATCCCAGAGGTTATAAACACCGGGGCAGCAACTGCTGAGACTCTGGGTTCAAGTCCTGGGTCTTTGTCTTGGTTTTTGGGCGTTGCGGTGGCTAGGAGATGTTACCTACCTCGCCTGGTGTACAGGAGGTTCCTGGGTTCGATCCCGAACCCTGACGCCTGTTGTATATTTGGAGTTTGCATCTCTCTCTCCATTGTCGCTTGGAGTTTTCTTCAGGCCCTCCGGTTACTCCCTCCACAATCAGAATCAATGTGCGGTTTAGAGTTATTTGGCTGCTATAACTTCCCACACGAAGATAAGCCACTTCGTTAAGGCGTAATAGCCAGGGTGACTTCTGGAAAGGAACTATATAGTTGAGTGGGGCCTTATATGGTAAAATGAAAAAAATAATTTATTAGTTTTTGTATCTCTCAGTTGGTTCATAATGGTCATGTCAAAGGCACTTTGATGCTGGGTCTAAGCCCTGGGTCTGGGTGTCTGTGTGGAGCGGTAGTGTAGCAGTTAGTGAGCTGCGCTACAAACCCGGCCAACCGGAGTTCGATACCGGCTCACGGCCAACAACAGTGACGATTATCTGTACTGGTTCTGGGCCTCCACGAGCTTCGACTCAGCCTCAAACGAGTACCTGGAGCGGTGTGTAAACATCGCCACTGGGGAGACAAAGGCTTTCTTGGCCTCGCTGTGCACTGCGTTGCACCACTATCCGAGTAGATAACCTCGCATTCAATAAACCTTCAGAGCCAAGGTGAACATCCGACTCCAAACGTATTTAATGAATTGAACGAGGTAAAACTGATGGGAAAACACAGCACAAATACAGCATCTGTTAATACTTGGAAATATTAATACAATTAATGAACACTACAGCATCATAACATTGTCTTAGATAACATGAAATTCAACAATAGATCCTGAATGGACCAGGCACCTACAATAGTACTGAACAGCTATACAAGATAATAAGCTACTGTGTTAAATAAGGGCACATCGTGTAATCATCAAACTGCAGCCTAAATGTACAGCACATACACATAATACTGAACTTCGGATGATGTATTTCGTCATCCTTGCTCTCAAGATCGCAATAAGGTTACATGGGTACAAGTCTGACTCGACTTATTCAATTACAAGCAACATTCACAATAAGGCAAGTGGCAGGCTTCGTTGTTAACTAGGCCTCATATTTATCATAACAATTTAACGGCATTATAAAGGCATTTACAGCATTATAACGGTCATTATAACAGCATTCCCAGTATTATAAGAACATAAACGAACTTACAGACAATGCTTCTCAAAGTCCCACAATGAACAGATGCACCTGTGGTCACCGAGACGTTATTTGTGTCTCCATTTTGTACTCTGTGTAATGGCTGACACCCTCCCACGTGGTTAAGAGGGAATCTTAAATCGTAACTTCCTGGTCACGTGACCAAACTCAGCATCAAAACAGGAAATTCCTGTGTACACACATGTCCAGACCTGCCGTGAGGCAGAGCAAAGGCGGTCGGGCGTGGTGCTGGCCACCCACCCCCTCATATGCCGTGCCGGCCTTCATAGGTGCTACTCGCTAACAGCACTTGCCCCAACAGTCTGTGAAGGCTACGCAGGGGATCTTTGTCTTCGCCCCTTACAGGGAGTTCGTAATGGCTTACTATCGGAGATAGCGGTACAGCAAAAATTGCGGGCTCAACTCCATCTGTTCCTCCTGCTTGGGGACAGAGTGTTGCTACGTCGCACGTGAGCGTTTTCTCCGGGAGCTCCGGGTTTCCTTCCACACCGCATGAACACGCTCGCTCATTGTCTGAAAAACAAAACCGGCCATCTTCATAGAGAGAGAGGATCGCAGAGCTTGGGGGTGATTGTTGGTAGCGCCACTGCCGCCTCCAGCTCCTCCCTGCTGCCTTCCTGCTCCTCGTCTGTGAGTCCTCCTCCTGGCGCCTCTGAGTCGTCCTCTCTCTCTCCGAGTCATCCTCTCTCTTTCTTTCTCTGAGTCGTCCTCTCTCTCTCTCTAGACATCCTCTCTCTGAGTCGTCCTCTCTCTCTGAGTCGTCCTCTCTCTCTCCGAGTCATCCTCTCTCTTTCTTTCTCTGAGTCGTCCTCTCTCTCTCTAGACATCCTCTCTCTGAGTCGTCCTCTCTCTCTGAGTCGTCCTCTCTCTCTGAGTCGTGCTCTCTCTCTGAGTTGTCCTCTCTCTGAGTCGTCCTCTCTCTGAGTCGTCCTCTCTCTCTCTGAGACGTCCTCTCTCTCTCTCTGAGTCGTCCTCTCTCTCTCTCTGAGTCGTCCTCTCTCTCTCTGAGTCGTCCTCTCTCTGAGTCGTTCTGTCTCTTTCTCTCTGAGACGTCCTCTCTCTCTCTGAGTCGTCCTCTCTCTCTGAGTCGTCCTCTTTCTCTCTGAGACGTCCTCTCTCTGAGTCGTTCTCTCTCTCTCTCTCTGAGACGTCCTCTCTCTGAGTCGTTCTCTCTCTCTCTCTGAGTCGTCCTCTCTCTCTTTCTGAGTAGTCCTCTCTCTCCCTCTGAGTCGTCCTCTCTCTCTGAGTCACCCCCTCTCTCTCTCTCTGTGCTGCTGGGAAGATGGTGTGTCTTGTGGTGCCACAGCAATGGAGCCACTCTGACAGCGCTGCTGTCCCCTCGCAACCCCCCACACGAACGCACACACACCCCCTCTAAACACACACATACACCCACATAGGGCCTCGTGGGGGGGGGGGGGGGTCACCTGGCACCCTGGGTTTTTACCCGAAGGCCCCCTCGTGGGGATGTCCCACGGTTTCCCACTGCCAGGAGATTGGCCGACCCCCCCCCCCAGGCCGAATTGCACTGCGGCCCCGTGGATTAACTTAAAATTGTATGGCCACGGCTAGCTCACCGAGCAGCCGCAGTGAGGACACACCGAACACAGGGCAATAGGGCCGTGGGGAGAGCCACACACCTAGCGAGCTGGCTAAAGCTAAAACACGTCAACGCGCAAGAGCAGGTGGGAGGGAAGTCCCCAAACTGACAACGCATCAACCAAGAGTACGGGAGGGAAGGGCGAGCGTGCAGACAATGGACTAGGGCACAGTGGAGAGCTGAGCCTGGCAGGGGGGGGGGGCGGCATCGGTTGAGTATTGAAAGATAGGCACCCGATTGGCTGGGAGGGCAACAGAACTTGACCAGGGATTTTTGAACAGGGAAAAGAGGACAAACGTTGGGCAGTTCCCCCTCCAGTCAGCCAGCTCACCAGCCGGACTCCCAGCCACTCGAGCGTCCGAGAGACGCTGGCGAGTGCAGCTACAACTCGACCCAGGCAGAGACCCCTCGGACCCTCGTCCCTCCGACTCCCATCGCGTCGTCCGTGGGATACCGTGAGTACGCCCGAGGGGTGAGGAATAGCGCGAGGGTTCCCCGAGGATTTGGATAGAGATAGGTGGGACACTGCTCCCCGGGTATTTTGCTCCGGGTCACGCAGGGTTTTTCTTCGGGCGGGCCAGCGATAAACTTTAGCACAGAGCAACGTCGCCGTGTGGTTTCTGTGTGCGTGGGGAGAGCGTAAAGGGTGGTGTGAGTACGTGCGTACGTGTGACGATCGGAGTGTATTCAATCATAAACGATCGCTGACGTTCGCGTGCGTGTTTGAACAGCGGATTGACGCGCGAGTATTATCATCGACGCGATCGTCACGCGAACGCGTGCGGGTTTGCTCAGCGCATTTTACGCAGTGCATTTACGCAGCGACGACCGCAATGAGGGTGTCGCGTGGCGCATAATTCGAGCGTGTGTGGGTGTGAGGCCACGGGGGCAGTAATTCATTAACAGCGCCGCAGCTGTGCCGCGTGCTTCCACCAGCCGTGCGTGTTGGAACAGCGGATTAAAGCCGATCCCACAGGAGGCGGGAGGGGCGCGTGCATATTCATACGGCTATTTTTAGCGCGAGTCGGGGCAAGCAACCCGAGCAGGCACGCGCGTGCACGCAGCCACCGCAGCGTGAGTGGTGGTTCCATCGGGGGAGGGAGTCAGGATAACGCGAGGCGGTGGAGAGCCAGCCACGAGTCATGCCCCACAGAGAGGACGCGGATGCGGGGAGGCCGATCATTCGATCGGCGGCAGCCCGGCGGGAATGAGAAGAGGAGGAAGGGCGGGAGAGGAGGAGGGGAGCATCAGCCTCCACAGTCTCTCCGTGCTCCAAGCATCTCCATTACCTGCATGTGAGGGCCTAGTTTTTCATCTGCATCCTAGCCTCACCTGAGTTTTTTGTACTTCTCGGCGACCTCTTTCACTCTCCGAGCTCCATCGATTGTTCATTATCTCCTTTCCAGCTCTGTGAGTGTCTCTAACAACACATAGTCGTGCTGTCTCCTACCTCTGTACCTCTTTCTCCTCTTAACACACTTGTTACTCGGCAGGCCTGTGGGCTGCTCACAGCCCTAGCTCTCACCTCCCTTCCTCCCCCTCTGCTACAACCTTTCTATTTTCTACTTTATTGCAAACATTACAATCACTCCTCTTTCTCATTCCTCTCCCCTCTGCTCCTTCTCACCGTTTACTTTCTCTTGACGCCACCCTGTGCCTCCCACTATCTTTTCCATCCATCTCTTCTCGTCTTTTTCTCTCCTTTCATTCGTGCAGCTAACGTATATATTTAGGTAGCCTACATGATTATACAAGTTATTTATTCATTTACAATGCCACTGCCACACTTCGCCGGAGGTTTCTCTCTCTCTCTCTCCTAAATCCCCCCAACACGGGCTGTTCTGTGTCCCGCCACCTGAGATGGAGGTGGACGACGTGATAGCCGCCGCTGGACGGTGTGTGGGGAAGCCGAACGTCATCGCCGCGGCTCGCGTGAACCCCGGCTACCTGGTCCTCCTCACCAACGCGGAGATGGTGGCGCGTGTCATCGCCACGGGGCTCACCTTTAAGGGGGGAGATTTTGGTGAAATGCGCACCTCTCTTCTCCAACCCGCGCGAAAAGTGCTCCTCTCCAATGCCCCCCCGACCTTTCCTCGAAACCGCCGACCTACAACGAGACCTTGAGCGGTTAGGCAAAGCTGCGTCGTTGCGCTGCCCGTGCGCAGACGGGACCCAGAACCGGCGCACGGTCTTGCCGTTTCAGCGACAAACTTTAACGACTTTAAAAGCCAACAACACGGAACGCAACGTGAATTTTAAGTACACGACGGAAGGCTACGCATACACCGTGTACGCGTCCACCGCGTGTGCGGTGGCTTCGGCCATGGCCATGCAAACTGCACGGGCAAACCAAAAGGAAAAAAACGTGCATAATGGAGGTTTTTGTGTTAGATCGCGTAAATATATGAATGTGTCGTTAAAACCTGCCACCACCCGACACAGCCAAATAGTAAGGGTTGTGACGTAAACAGAACGTGGCCAATTCGTTACTAGTACAACACTAGTGTGTAGTGTAGTGTATAGTGTAGTGTATAGTGTAGTGTATAGTATAGTGTATAGTAGTGTAGTGTATAGTGTAGTATACTAGTACAGCACTAGTGTATAGTGTAGTGTATAGTGTAATATACTAGTACAGCACTAGTGTATAGTGTAGTGTAGAGTAGTGTAGTGTATAGTGTAGTATACTAGTACAGCACTAGTGTATAGTGTAGTGTATAGTGTAGTATATATAGTAGTATACTAGTACAGCACTAGTGTATAGTGTAGTGTATAGTGTAGTGTATAGTATAGTGTATAGTAGTGTATAGTGTAGTGTATAGTATAGTAGTGTATAGTGTAGTGTATAGTAGTGTTGTGTATAGTGTAGTGTATAGTGTAGTATACTAGTACAGCACTAGTGTATAGTGTAGTGTATAGTGTAGTATATATAGTAGTATACTAGTACAGCACTAGTGTATAGTGTAGTGTATAGTGTAGTGTATAGTATAGTGTATAGTAGTGTATAGTGTAGTGTATAGTATAGTAGTGTATAGTGTAGTGTATAGTAGTGGTGTGTATAGTGTAGTGTATAGTGTAGTATACTAGTACAGCACTAGTGTATAGTGTAGTGTATAGTGTAGTATATATAGTAGTATACTAGTACAGCACTAGTGTATAGTGTAGTGTATAGTGTAGTGTATAGTATAGTGTATAGTAGTGTATAGTGTAGTGTATAGTATAGTAGTGTAGTGTATAGTAGTGTTGTGTATAGTGTAGTGTATAGTGTAGTGTATAGTAGTGTATAGTGTAGTGTTTAGTAGTGTAGTGTATAGTGTAGTGTATAGTAGTGTAGTGTATAGTGTAGTGTATAGTAGTGTTGTGTATAGTGTAGTGTATAGTGTAGTGTATAGTAGTGTATAGTGTAGTGTTTAGTAGTGTAGTGTATAGTGTAGTGTATAGTAGTGTAGTGTATAGTGTCGTGTATAGTAGTGTTGTGTATAGTGTAGTGTATAGTGTAGTGTATAGTGTAGTGTATAGTAGTGTATAGTGTAGTGTCTAGTAGTGTAGTGTATAGTGTAGTTTATAGTGTAGTGTATAGTGTAGTGTATAATAGCGTAGTGTATAGCAGTGTAGTGTATAGTAGTGTAGTGTATAGTGTAGTGTGTTGTAGTGTAGTGTATAGTGTAGTGTATAGTAGTGTAGTGTATAGTGTAGTGCATAGTAGTGTATAGTAGTGTATAGTGTAGTGTATAGTGTAGTGTATAGTAGTGTATAGTGTAGTGTATAGTAGTGTAGTGTATAGTAGTGTAGTGTATAGTAGTGTAGTGTATAGTAGTGTATAGTGTAGTGTATAGTGTAGTGTATAGTGTAGTGTATAGTGTAGTGTTTAGTAGTGTATAGTGTAGTGTATAGTGTAGTGTATAGTGTAGTGTATAGTAGTGTATAGTGTACTGTATAGTATAGTAGTGTATAGTGTAGTGTATAGTGTAATGTATAGTAGTATATAGTGTTGTGTATAGTAGTGTAGTGTATAGTGTAGTGTAGTGTATAGTAGTGTAGTGCAGTGTATAGTGTAGTGTATAGTAGTGTATAGTGTAGTGTATAGTAGTGTCGTGTATAGTAGTGTAGTGTATAGTGTAGTGTATAGTAGTGTAGTGTATAGTGTAGTGTATAGTAGTGTAGTGTATAGTGTAGTGTATAGCAGTGTAGTGTATAGTAGTGTAGTGTATAGTGTATAGTAGTGTAGTGTATAGTGTAGTGTATAGTAGTGTAGTGTATAGTGTAGTGCATAGTAGTGTATAGTAGTGTATAGTGTAGTGTATAGTGTAGTGTATAGTGTAGTGTATAGTAGTGTATAGTGTAGTGTATAGTAGTGTAGTGTATAGTAGTGTAGTGTATAGTAGTGTAGTGTATAGTGTAGTGTATAGTGTAGTGTAGTGTATAGTAGTGTATAGTGTAGTGTATAGTGTAGTGTATAGTGTAGTGTATATTAGTGTATAAAGTAGTGTATAGTCTAGTGTATAGTGCAGTGTATAGTAGTGTAGTGTATAGTAGTGTATAGTGTAGTGTATAGTGTAGTGTATAGCGTACTGTATAGTAGTGCATAATGTAGTGTATAGTAGTGCATAGTAGTGTATAGTGTAGTGTATAGTGTAGTGTATACTAGTGTAGTGAATAGTGTAGTATACTAATACAGCACACCGGTTGTGTGTTGGAGAGCCAAGCCACAACATTTACCAACTGAGTACGACGTTTCGCCAGTAAACACGACTAGCTTCATCAGGCGACATCCAGATTTGTGGAGAAGTCTTACTGTTTCGTTCCTTATATAGGGGCGTAAATGCAACGTGTGGTAAATGTTATATTGGGCAAACAGGACGGATGATCAGCACGAGACTAAAAGAACATCAGATACATTTTAAATTCTCCCAAATGCAACTGTCAGCAGTAGCAGAACACGCGTGTCAACAAGGACACTCAATTGATTTTGATAATGTTGAAATGTCGTGCAAAACTAGCCAAGACTAATTAGAGAATCTATCGAAATTGAAAGAAATCAAAATAACTTCAACCGTTCGGATAGCTACCGTCTAAGTGCTGCGTGGAAGCGAATTATCAAATAATACATTATTTAAAAGCATGCCTCCAAAGGGCAGCATACTTCAATAGGGATTAAATACAATAGACAGGAAGGACAAGTTTAAAGGGCTCGCTTGATGCACATGCATAATGTACATTGCGTCAGTAATCCCGCCCCCCCCCCCCCCCCCCCCACATTGTGAAAAAGCGCAGAAGCGTGGTCAACACATCCACGCCTCCTCTATATAAGGAACGAAACAGTAAGACTTCTCCACAAATCTGGCTGTCGCCTGATGAAGCTAGTTGTGATTACTGGCGAAACGTCGGACTCAGTTTGTAAAGGTTGTGGCTTGGCTCTCCAACACACCGGTGTGCTGTACTAGTATACTACACTATACACTACACTATACACTACACTATACACTACACTACTATACACTACACTACTATACACTACACTACTATACACTACACTACTATACACTACACTACGATACACTACACTATAAACTAGTGCTGTACTAGTACACTACACTATACACTACACTACTATACACTACACTACACACTAGTGCTGTACTAGTATACTACACTATACACTACACTATATACTACACTACACACTACACTATACACTACACTATACACTACACTACTATACACTACACTACACACTAGTGCTGTACTAGTATACTACACTATACACTACACTATATACTACACTACACTATACACTACACTATACACTACACTACACACTACACTATACACTACACTATACACTATACTATACACCACACTATACACTACACTATACACTACACTACTATACACTACACTATACACTAGTGCTGTACTAGTGACGAATTGGCCACGTTCTGTTTACGTGACAACCCTTACTAGTTGGCTGTGTCGGGTGGTGGCGGATTTAACGACACAACATTTATATATTTACGCGATCTAACTCAAAAACCTTTATTATGGATGATATCGGTCTTGAAAGCCTATATGTAAAAAAAAGTGCAGCCTGCAACAAACGTCACACATCAGCAGCAGCAGCTGCCACAGCCTCAGCAGTGCCGGCAGAGGCAGCAGCTGCAGCACCAGGAGCAACAGAAGCAGCAGCAGCAGCAGCCTGTGCAGCGGCAGCAGCAGCTGCAACAGCAGGAGCAGCACCCGCAGCAGCAGCCGCAGCAGCCACCGCAGCCTCAACAGCAGCAGCAGCAGCCACCACAGCACGAGCGCCAGCTGTTGCAGCAGCAGGCCGCTGACTCGGCGGCCGGTCGCGCAATCCCACAGACCGACGACGAGGATGAAGACGGCTTCACCCCTCGTCACTTCGCGCAAGCGCAGGGTGAAGCCCGGGCCCGGCGGAGGAGGCCACGAGGCCCCTGACGCTAAGCGCGCGGCCACCGCCGATCACGAACCCTACCCAAAGGTGGCAGAGCAGGACGAGCAACACCCCCCAGCGAGCGCCGTCCAGAAGGCACTGCGGGGGGTGAATATGAAGACACGCTCGATGGGGACCCGCCTGAGGACAGCACGGTGGGAAAATTGCCACCGCCACTGCCGCCACCGCCGCAAGCCGCCTCAGCATCCTCGGGGCAAGGCGAACGGCGCCACGCTGCAGGAAGGCGACGAAGGCCGGCTCACCTCACCCGAAGGGAGAGCAACAGAACCTCCACTACCAGAGGGCAGCCACCCCCTGTTCCCGACGGGGCCCTGCCATCACCAACGGTAAACGAGGTTTCTGCCAAGCCGAAGTTTGACGAGCTGGAGGACTCTGACGACGAGGTGTCGGAGACCGAAGGAGAGGACGACGTGAGTGAGCTCAGCCACTCGCAAGTCAACGGCGAGTGCGAATATTCACCTGGGGACATCCACAGCTTCCTAGAGCAAACTTTCAGGAAGCGTAAAGTCAGGGTCGGGGCCTTTTTCCCTGACCTCACCGCTTTCCTCAAGGCGTCCCAACAAATTTGCCGCAATTGCGACAGGTTTGGTTTCACGACACAGCAATGCTACCGCCTGAAAGCGTTCATGCACAAGGCGAAGAGGGAGCTTCCGCTCAGAAGTAACCCCACAGCTACTGTTAACACTACCACCACCACACAACTACATGATGGTTTCAGCTATTAGGGTTGATAGTCTGAACTGTAACAGCGCTCGCAGCGACACAAGGTTGGACTAGATCTGCCGCTTTGTCGGGGAACACAAAGCAGATGTGACTCTCCTCCAGGAAACCCACCTTGACCAGATGTGACTCTCCTCCAGGAAACTCACCTCGACGCCACTCTGGAGGCCCAACGCCAGCCTTTCCTAGGCGGCCGGGCCTTCTTCAGCCACGCCGAGGACAACCTCGCCGGCGTTGCGATTGTGCTCAGTTCGCGGTTTGCACCAGAGAACGTCTCCTTCAAAGAAACCATCAAAGGTCACTTGATTTCTGTCGACTTTGTCCCTCAGTAGCTCCAGCCTCAGGTGCTTTAACGTGTACACGCCGAGCAGGACCCCCGAGAGGAAGCTCTTCTTCGGCACGCTGCGGGACGCGCTCGCGACAGACGACGTGGACGACGTTGCTCACCGTCGTGGGGGGAGACTTCAACTGCACCCTAGAATCCGCACGGCCGCTCGCCGACCTCGTGCGGAGGCTGGATCTGCATGACGTGCGGCGACCGCAGCATCCGGCCCAGCGGCAGTACTCCTGGTGCCGCTGCGGCCCTCAAGGCAGGATAAGCCTTGCCAGGCTCGACCGACTGTACGTCAATGCCAGCAGCATTCACCTGCTCGGGGACAGTAAAATCTTACCCTCCGGTTTCTCCGATCACCGCCTGGTCTCCGTGCTGCTGCAAATTCCCAGAGCGGAGCAGCACAGCGCCTACTGGAGACTTAACGTGCAGCTGCTTGATGACACCGACTTCAGGGAAACCTTCAAAGCCTTTTGGGCTCAGTGGCTGCCTGCCAAATGCAGCTTCAGCTCCCACCAGCCGTGGTGGGACAACACAAAGGTGCAGGTCAGGGTTCTCTGTCAGCGGTTCATGAGCCAGCATGCCGCCACCAAGAACGAGGTGGTGCGCCAACTGCAGAACGAGCTGCTGGCGCTAGATGCGGAGCTGAGCTCATCCCACGACACACAGCAGGGTGAGACGCTACTGGAGAAGCAGCGGCTTTTTAGGTCCATCACGGACGAGCAGGCACTTCGTGCTTTTGTGTGCAAAAAGATGCAGCACCTGTCGCAGATTGACTCTCCCTCTAAGTTTTTCTTCCGCTTAAACAAAGCACCGGCCAACACCAACAAAATTCCCAGTTTGCGAACCCCAGATGAACAAACAGCCACATCTGAGAGCGAGATCGCCAAGACCGTCAGAGATTTCTACTCGCAACTTTTCGTTGCTGAAACCATACACGACGAGGCTGTCCAGGAGCTACTGGACGGAGGACCTACCTTAGGAGTCCCCAAGCGGGATCGTCTGGACAGCCCCATCACCCTGCAGGAGCTGCAGACCGCTGTGAAAGGGCTCGCAGCTGGTAAAGCCCGGGGATTGACGGCCTGCCGGTTGAGTTTCATGCTGCCTTCTGCAATTGTTGACGGAGAGCCTGCAGAAGGGTGAACTTCCACAGAGCTGCAGGAGAACAGTGATCTCCCTGCTACCCAAGAAGGGGGACCTGCGCCTCCTCGTGAAGTGGCGACCCGTGTCCCTCTTGTGCGCCGACTACAAAATCTTCTCCAAGGTGCTGGCAAACCGTCTCAAGACAGTGCTGGATCAGCTGATCAAGCCGGAACAGTCGTATTGCATCCCCGGCCGGTGCATATACGACAACATCGGGACGGTCAGAGACGTAATCTCCCTTGCAGAAGTGCACAACATGGACTTGGGTCTCCTCTTCTTAGATCAGGAGAAGGCCTTTGACAGGGTGAGCCACGAGTACCGTGGACAAACTCCTAACGTCGCTCGTCTTCGGCCAGGCCTTCATCTCGCACGTGAGGCTCCTGTACACGGGGGGCACATCCAGCCTCTTGAAGATAAACCAGCGGCTCGGCGTCCCCTTTCCCTGTGACGAGGGGGGTCAGACAGGGATGCCCCCTCTCGGGGCTCCTGTACACTCTGTCCATTGAGCCACTGCTACGCCACCTGAAACGAAATGTGTCTGGCCTCAAGGTCCCGGGACCTGAGAACGTGGTCGTCAAGCTCTCGGCTTACGCAGACGATGACGTGATGCGTCGTGCTCAATGATGCGCTTGATGTCTCCCCGCTCTGCCAGGCGGTTGCAGTGCACGAGAGGGCCTCCTCCGCCAGGGTCAACTGGGCCAAGTGCGAGGCCCCCTCTGTGTTTGAGGTCACAAGGTGGCGTTCGTTCTGTGCTCCTCCCAGGAGGAGTCAGTTGGCAGGACGATGGAGTCAAGTACCTGGGGGTTTACCTGGGGAAACCACGTGACGTCGCTCTGAACAACTGGACCGAGCTGGCCGACATGATTGAGGCCAAATTACTGACATGGGCACGCCTCGCTCTGCAGATGTCCTGCAGGGGCCGAGTGCTCGTCGCTAACGCCCTTGCAGCATCCGTGCTGTGGCACAAGACCTAGGCCCTCCAACCTCCTCAACCTCCTGCTTGGCTACTCACCAAAGTCAACCACTCACTTCGTCTGGCATGGGAAGCACTTGCTCAGGCCGGGCGTTCTCTGCCTGCTGGTGGGCGAGGGCGGCCAGGGTCTGGTGGACGTCGCCGCCAGGGTCACGAGCTTCAGGCTCATGGTCATCAGGCGGCTGATGTACGAACGTTAGGAGCTACCCTGGAGGTCGCCGGCCCTCTCCCTGCTGGGGAATGCAGGGGGGTGCCTGGGGTACAGAAAGGAGCTTTTTCTGATGGACCTGAGCCTGGTCGACTACACGAGGCTGCCAGGTTATCACCGGAGCCTCTTGGACGCGTGGCGGAGCTTCGAGTGGAGCAGAACGCGTGCGCCCTACGACCTCGCGCGGTTCATGAATGAGCCCCTCGTTCTGCAACGGCCTCTTACAGGGGATCAGAGGAGAGAGGACCCTGGCTCAACGCCTCACATCAGCAGGGCTGCGGACAGTCTTCCACCTCGTGCAGGCCCCACCAGCCCAAGTGGAAGACCGCAGCTGAGATCGCCAGCACCGCTAGGGGACTCCGCTCCTCGCTCGCCGGGGAGAAGCTGCTGCGGGACGTCGGTCCGCGCCATGAAGAAGCTGCGCCTGAAGCTGGAGGCGCCGAGGGATGGTGGCGGCCCTCCAACCCCCTCCTCCTCCTTCCCGGAGCTGTGCCTTGACAAGGCACAGCCCCCTGGCCACAGCGACTCCGGCAAGCGACTGAAGCTCCGAGGCTGCAGGAACGTGCCCCTGAAGAGTGCCCCGAACAAAGCGCTCCACACGTGGCTGTGTCAAGGCGCTGCGTTCCCGCGACCTGGCCGACCTACCGACACAAAACAGAGAGACCATTTCTCTCCCCTCATTGTGGCTGCCCCCCAGTGTAAACAAATGTACAAAGTCTCCCGTAGCCAAACGCTGCGGTGACCTCCGGTGGAGGTTGGCACACTGCACGTTGCCATCGGCCGTGTGGCTCAGCCGAATCTCGCCAGGGGGTAACAGACTTGGTGCATCTCCTGCGGTGCCAGGGAGGATCTGCCCCACCGGTACTTACGCTGCCAGCGGCTCAAACTCAATGTTCCGTCTTTTGGGGGACATCTTCAGGAAACTGGGGGTGCCCTTCTACAACAGCAGCTTCGTATATGGGGTGGTGCCTTACCTGGCTAGCAAGCGCCATGACCTCGCCAACTTCGCCTGTGCTCAGGCGAAGTTGGCGGTGTACAGAACGAGGAAGGAGACGCTGCAAGGTGACACTGACGGCTGCTCTGAGCTGCTTCCAGTGTTCAGGGGCCTGCTCAAGGCGCGGCTCCGGCTGGAGCACGCCACGTGACACACACACGTGTCGGTGATGTGCAGCGCGTCTTGTTCTAACGCTGGGGAGCCGGACAAGCCCCTCTCTGTACCAGCGTGGACGTCACCCCCCACGTGTTCACCTTCTGTAGCGCTCGCTCGTCACCGTGACGCGCGCGATGAACACCACCACCACGTGACTTTTATTTCCTGTTGTGCGCGGCGAATTTAGCGCCACAGTGCGGGGATTTATAGCGTTTATTTCTATTTGTGTTGCTGGTGACTTTGTGTATTTGTGTTGCTGGTGACTTTGTGTGTTTGTGTTGCTGGTGATTTTGTGTATTTGTGTTGCTGGTGACTTTGTGTGTTTGTGTTGCTGGTGACTTTGTGTGTTTGTGTTGCTGGTGACTTTGTGTGTTTGTGTTGCTGGTGACTTTGTGTGTTTGTGTTGCTGGTGACTTTGTGTATTTCATATCGGAATCGCCTCCAGTGCTGTTGCTGCTGCCGGTAATAAAAGTTGTTTGAAAGTCAGAAGTCTCTCTCTGAGTCGTCCTATCTCTCTCTGAGTCGTCCTCTCTCTCTCTGAGTCGCCCTCTCTCTCTGAGTCGTCCTCTCTCTCTCTGAGTCGTCCTCTCTCTCTGAGTCGTCCTCTCTCTCTGAGTCGTCCTCTCTCTCTAAGTCGTCCTCTCTCTCTCTGAGTCGTCCTCTCTCTCTCTGAGTCGTCCTCTCTCTCTGAGTCGTCCTCTCTCTCTGAGTCGTCCTCTCTCTCTGCGTCGTCCTCTCTCTCTGAGTCGTCCTCTCTCTCTGCGTCGTCCTCTCTCTCTGAGTCGTCCCCTCTCTCTCTGAGTCGTCCTCTCTCTCTGAGTCGTCCTCTCTCTCTGAGTCGTCCTCTCTCTCTGAGTCGTCCTCTCTATCTGAGTCGTCCTCTCTCTCTGAGTCGTCCTCTCTCTCTCTCTGAGTCGTCCTCTCTCTCTGAGTCGTCCACTCTCTCTCTAAATCGTCCTCTCTCTTTCTGAGTCGTCCTCTCTCTATCTGAGTCGTCCTCTCTCTCTCTGAGTCGTCCTCTCTCTCTGAGTCGTCCTCTCTCTATCTGAGTCGTCCTCTCTCTCTGAGTCGTCCTCTCTCTCTGAGTCGTCCTCTCTCTCTGAGTCGTCCTATCTCTCTGAGTCGTCCTCTCTCTCTGAGTCGTCCTCTCTCTCTAAATCGTCCTCTCTTTCCGAGTCGTCCTCTCTCTATCTGAGTCGTCCTATCTCTCTGAGTCGTCCTCTCTCTCTGAGTCGTCCTATCTCTCTGAGTCGTCCTCTCTCTCTGAGTCGTCCTCTCTCTCTAAATCGTCCTCTCTTTCTGAGTCGCCCTCTCTCTATCTGAGTCGTCCTCTCTCTCTGAGTCGTCCTCTCTCTCTGAGTCGTCCTCTCTCTCTGAGTCGTCCTCTCTCTCTAAGTCGTCCTCTCTCTCTCTCTCTGAGTCGTCCTCTCCCTCTGAGTCGTCCTCTCTCTCTGAGTCGTCCTCTCTCTCTGAGTCGTCCTCTTTCTCTGCGTCGTCCTCTCTCTCTGAGTCGTCCTCTCTCTCTGCGTCGTCCTCTCTCTCTGAGTCGTCCCCTCTCTCTCTGAGTCGTCCTCTCTCTCTGAGTCGTCCTCTCTCTCTGAGTCGTCCTCTCTCTCTGAGTCGTCCTCTCTCTCTGAGTCGTCCTCTCTATCTGAGTCGTCCTCTCTCTCTGAGTCGTCCTCTCTCTCTCTCTGAGTCGTCCTCTCTCTCTGAGTCGTCCACTCTCTCTCTAAATCGTCCTCTCTCTTTCTGAGTCGTCCTCTCTCTATCTGAGTCGTCCTCTCTCTCTCTGAGTCGTCCTCTCTCTCTGAGTCGTCCTCTCTCTATCTGAGTCGTCCTCTCTCTCTGAGTCGTCCTCTCTCTCTCTGAGTCGTCCTCTCTCTCTGAGTCGTCCTATCTCTCTGAGTCGTCCTCTCTCTGAGTCGTCCTCTCTCTCTAAATCGTCCTCTCTTTCCGAGTCGTCCTCTCTCTATCTGAGTCGTCCTATCTCTCTGAGTCGTCCTCTCTCTCTGAGTCGTCCTATCTCTCTGAGTCGTCCTCTCTCTCTGAGTCGTCCTCTCTCTCTAAATCGTCCTCTCTTTCTGAGTCGTCCTCTCTCTATCTGAGTCGTCCTATCTCTCTGAGTCGTCCTCTCTCTCTGAGTCGTCCTCTCTATCTGAGTCGTCCTCTCTCTCTCTAAATCGTCCTCTCTTTCTGAGTCGTCCTCTCTCTCTCTGAGTCATCCTCTCTCTCTCTGAGTCGTCCTCTCTCTCTGAGTCGTCCTCTCTATCTGAGTCGTCCTCTCTCTCTCTAAATCGTCCTCTCTTTCTGAGTCGTCCTCTCTCTCTCTGAGTCATCCTCTCTCTCTCTGAGTCGTCCTCTCTCTCTCTCTCTACGACAGAGAGGAGCGGCTACTGCGCAGTGACGCAAGCGTTACGAGTCTGCATTGTTGAATCATCACCATCATCACTTCCATCGCCTCTGCCAATGTCACTCTCTCTCTCTCCCTCTCTCCCCTCTCTCTCTCTCCCAGCCCTCCCCCCATCCGGGAATCCAGCGAGCAGGTGTCCACTCTATTAGTGTCCCCACCTTAATCCACCCTAATCCTGCCCCGTGTAAACCTCCTCCCCCCACCCCCGGCAAGCCGCACGCTAAACCACGTGTGGCCCGCGTAGTCCCGGACGAACACCCAACAGGGACGCTCAGACACCGCCGGGGTCGAGTCGCACTGAACGCGCCCGCGTCCCTGCGGGTAACTTGAGACTCTCGGTGCGCAGCGGTGGCTAGGAGATGTTGACTACCTCGCCTGGTGTACAGGAGGTCGTGCGTTCTATCCCAACCGCTGACGATGCTTGTTGTCTATTTGGAGTTTACGTGTCTCTCGCCTCTCTCATCATCATCACGGTGGCTAAGAGATGTTAACCACCTCGCCTGGTGTACAGCAGGTCGTGGGTTCTATCCCAAGCCCTGACGATGCCTGCTGCTGTATATTTGGAGTTTGTGTGTCTCTCTGGTCATCATCATCACGGTGGCTAGGAGATGTTAACCACCTCGCCTGGTGTACAGCAGGTCCGTGGGTTCTATCCCAACCGCTGACGATGCTTGTTGTCTGTTTGGAGTTTACGTGTCTCTCACCTCTCTCATCATCATCATCATCACGGTGGCTAGGAGATGTTGACTCCCTCTCCTGGTGTACAGGAGGTCGTGCGTTCGATCCCCCGACCAGGACTACGCCTGCTGCTGCTCTTTATTTTGAGTTTGCGTCTCTCTATTTCTTTTTACGATCAGAGGAAGCGAGAAGATGCTCGGTGTAGTCGGCACTTTGCTCCATTCATCATTTCGGTTTTTTATGTTTTTTTATGCTTTGCTTTATGTAAACACCCCCCCCCCCCTTTTAAATGAAAGACCCAACAATTTTTTTCTCTCCTTTCCCTCTCTCTCTACCCCCCTCTCTGCCCCCCCTCTCTCTCTACCCCCCTCTCTGCCTCTCCTCTCTCTCTCTGCCCCCTCTCTTCCTACTCCATTTGGCTCTCTCTTGCTCTCTCTCTCTTTTGTCTTTATAACTACGACAAGTGCTGCACCTCTCCCGGTGCTCGCGTGGATTTTTTTCTCCAGGTCCTCCGCCGGGTTTCCCCCTCCACATTTAGAATCGTGAGTTCAGAGTATGTTGGCGGCGATGGATTTCGACGCGATGGCGATGATGATGAGCCCGCTTCGCTGAGGCTATCATTTGTGATGCCCAGGTTGCGTCTGACGAAAAGAGCGACTACGTAGCTCCGTCGTGTGGGGCCTTGCACCTGGAAACATAAAATACAAATTTACATTTAAAGCTTTCGTTACTGCAGGGATTCACATTCTTGGCTCTTTCGGTAAAGTCACCACGACGAAAGGGAAATAATGAAATAATAAAAATAAAACATTATTTAATTCTCACGACGTTTCGGCCACAACGCAAGCAGCCGTCCTCAGGTGAAGAACAGGTGAAGAACATGCACACACACAGACACAACAACAACAGCAACCGCCATTCGCCACTAAGTGGCGGTGACGTCACTACGCTTGTGCCAGGCCATGTGCACCTTAAGGCCACATTAAGTGTCGAAAGCCCGCGGGCAGGAGGTCACGGGGCAGACCCAGGTGCCACGGGTCGACTGACTAAGATGACTAAGATGACCGGCTGATGCACCACCTGTGCCCCCTACTGTGCCAACCTGCTGTGCTTTAGCCACCCGGCGCTCCGCTCGTTGTTGTGAGCGTCGCTCCTCCGCCCTCCGTTGTTGTTGGAGGGCGATTACCTCCAACTGCCCAATAGTGTCCTTCACGAGCCTCCTCCACAGAGGCCGATCTTGACACCGCTAGTACCAGTCATCGGCAAGTCCACTCAGCTCCACGTCCTCCTGTACCACGTCACTCCATATCTTCTCTAGCCCGAGCCGCGCCCGTTTAGCCCCCTCGATCCGGCCGAACAAAAGCTGTTTCGGCATGCGGTGGCTGGGCATGCGGGCTACATGACCCAGCCAACGCAGCCTTGCCTGCCGGAGGAACTCACCGATGGGACCTTGCCCAGATCTTTCAAGGATTTGTGAGCTCCTGACACAATCGAGCCTGGTTAAACCCAGGATGGATCGTAGGCAGGGTAGCCTAAATGTTTCTAACCGGCGAAGATGTTCCATTAGGGGGGTCCACGTTTCGCAAGCGTAGAGAAGGGAGGGAATGACCGTGGCCGAGAAGACCTGAAGCTTAGTGCGGAGCGACAGACCAGGTGGCTTCCACACAGCGTTACGCAACCGATGAAAAGATATTGCCGCTTGACTGATTCGGAGTGAGACCTCTGCTGTTAAACTGGAGCCGGTCAAAAGCACACTGCCCAGGTATGGGAAACTCTCCACTCTCTCCACAACTGCCCCATCACCGATTGGGAGTTGTGGGGGTGGAGTGTCCGATGGTACAAAACACCCAGGCAGGTGCTTAGTTTTGGTGGGGCTTATGGTAAGCCCCCATCTTTTAGTGGCACACTCCAGTCTCAGCAGCAGCGTCTCCAACTCCTCCTCTGAATGAGCAGCTATTACCAAATCATCGGCATACATAACGTGGTTGAGCAATAGGGAGCCATCCCTTGACCGCACTCGGGCATCGATCAGCCTCCCATTAAATCTGTACCATATGGAGATTCCCCCGGTACTAGCTATTGAAAGCTTCACGAACTACGTGGTCAAAATAGATGTTAAATAATGATGGAGCCAGAGGACATCCCTGTCGCACCCCAAGGTGTACAGGGAATGGCTCTGACTCCCGGCCACGTAGTTTTACCTGGGCCCGCTCACCATCATGAAGGTCCTCAATGATCGTGAACAGAGGGTCAGGTACTCCAAAAGCACGAAGAACAACCCAGAGCCCAGGCCTACTGATGGTATCATAGGCCTTGACCAGGTCAATAAAGCAGAGATGTAGGTCTTGCTGGAATTCCCTACACCTCTGCTGTAGCAGACGGACAGAAAATATGGCATCTGTGCAGGACCGCCCTTTCCTGAAACCGCATTGGGGCTCCGCAAGCCTCTCCTCAGCGTGCCTGGCAAGGCGATGTTGAATAATCTTTGCCAGGACCTTTCCCGGCACACTGAGGAGTGAGAAGCCCCTGTAGTTGTTACTGTCTGTGCGGTCCCCCTTCTTAAAGACGGGGACCACCAGGGCATCCTTCCAATCCTGCGGAAGCCGTCCAGTGGTCCAGACTATTGTTATGATGTCATATAGGGCAGTCTGTGCACAAACGCCACCCTCCCTCTGCATTTCGCTTGGGAGATCATCTCTGCCCACTGCCTTTCCTGGTCTCAGACTCCGGATCGCCTTCAGTACTTCCTCAACAGATGGCACGTCAGCCAGCCACTCACAGGGGGTGACTTCTTCCAATATTTGAGGCACCGCAGCCTCAACAGGGTCATCCTCACTTTGTGCAACGATGTTTTCCTGGCTGAGGGATTTTCCCTCCCCCAGGACCTCACAGAAATGCTCAGCATATCTGCAAACCTGTTCTTGGGGGTCGGAGATTGGATCACCGTTTTTTCCCCTAATGATGGTAATAGGTGTGGCGCTGCAGGTTACTTTTTTGATGGAGTTAAATAGAGATTTGTGATCGCGGGCCACTGAGGCAGACTCCATCTCCTCAGCAACCCGCGACCACCACCCATCCTTGCAGCACATCACGGCTCTCCGAACCTCCAAGCGAAGGCTGCGGTGAGCCTCATTCACTGATGTGGGAGTCTGTAGCCGATGACAGTGGGCCTGTCGCTTTTTCTCAACCATCCTGAACACTTCCTCTGTCAGCCAGGGTCTCTGGGGAGGTCTGGACCGCGTACCCAAAGCAGCCATTGCAGCTGCACGAGTGACTTTCCTAAACCTCGCCAATTTACCCTCGACATCAGGAGGAGTCGGGGACGATGCCAACCCCAGCCACAGGCGATGATGAAATTCTCGCTTGTAACTTTCATCAGATAACTGAGACCAGGCCACTTTAGGTTAGAATGGGGTCCTGGGTGTACACCCACCACCGGAGTGGAAGAATGGCAGGCGCATCTTACAGATGACAAGTCGATGGTCAGAGGGCAGATCAGCTGCACGGTAGGTCCTGGTGTCAAGGACATGGGCTCGCATCTGCTGGTCCGTCACTATGTAGTCCAGCAGATGTTCTTGCTTTGACCCGGCATGCATCCATGATGTTGTGTGGATGCGCCGATGCTGGAACAGCGTGTTGGTAATTACAAGCCCATGGGCTGCACAAAAATTTAGCAGCCTCCTACCGTTGTTATTGAGCTGATCTGGCCCATGCCCTCCAATCACTCCAGACCAGGTGCCAGCATCATGACCAACTCGGGCATTGAAGTCACCCAACAAGATGACTCGATCCCGAGGGGCCACTTTAGCCAGCACCTGTGACAGGAGGTCATAGAAGGCATCTGACTCATCGGCTTTGCCTGCATCTTTCCACGGATGCACACACACACAGACACACGCGCACACAGAGACACACACAGACATGCACACACATGCACACACACAGACACACACGCACAGACGCACACACACGCACACACACATGCACACACACACACAGACACAACAACAATAACAACCGCCATTCGCCACTAAGTGGCGGTGACGTCACCACGACGCTTGTGCCAGGCTATGTGCACCCTGAGGCCACGTGAAGTGTCGAACGCCCGCTGGCAGGAGGTCACGGGGCAGACCCAGGTGCCACGGGTCGACTGAGATGACTGGCTGAGGCACCACCTGTGCCCCCTACTGTGCCAATCTGCTGTGCTTTAGCCACCCGGCGCTCCGCTCGTTGTTGTGAGCGTCGCTCCTCCGCCCTCCGTTGTTGTTGGAGGGCGACTACCTCCAACTGCCCAGTAGCATCCTTCACGAGCCTCCTCCACAGAGGCCGATCTTGACACCGCTGGTACCAGTCATCGGCAAGTCCACTCAGCTCCACGTCCTCCTGTACCGCATCACTCCATCTCTTCTCTAGCCCGTGCCGCGCCCGCTTAGCCCCCTCAATCCGGCCGAACAAAAGTTGTTTCGGCATGCGGTGGCTGGGTATGCGGGCTACATGACCCAGCCATCGCAGCTTTGCCCGCCGGAGGAGCTCACCGATGGGACCTTGCCCAGATCTTTCAAGGATTTGTGAGCTCCTCACACAATCCAGTCTGGTTAAACCCAGGATGTATCGTAGGCAGGCCAGCCTAAATGTTTCTAACCGGCGCAGATGTTCCATTAGGGGGGTCCACGTTACGCAAGCGTAGAGAAGGGAGGGAATGACCGTGTTCGAGAAGACACAGACACACACACGCACACACATGCACACACACGCACACACGTGCACACACACAGACACATACACGTAACACACGCACACACATGCACACACACATACACGGACACACACAGACACACACATGCACACACACAAACATCCACACACATCCACACACACACAGACACACACAGACACACGCACACACAGACACACACACACATAGACACACACACAGACACACACAGACACGCACACACAGACACACACACGCACACACACACACACATGCACACACACAGACACACACACAGACACACACACAGACAGACACACACACACAGACACACACAGACACACACACAGACACACACACAGACAGACACACACACACAGACACACACAGACACACACACAGACACTCACACACACAGGCACACACGCAGACACATACACACACACACAGACACAGACACACACACACAGACACACACACAGGCACACACGCAGACACATACACACACAGACACAGACACACACACAGACACACACACAGACACACACACACACAGACACACACACAGACACACACACAGACACACACACAGACACACACACACAGACACACACAGACACACATACACACACACAGACACACATACACACACACAGACACACACACAGACACACACACACAGACACACAGACACACACACACACAGACACACACACAGACACACACAGACACACACACAGACACACACAGAGACACACAGACACACACACACAGACACACACACACAGACACACACACACAGACACACACACACAGACACACACAGACACGCACACACAGACACACACACGCACACACACACACACATGCACACACACAGACACACACACAGACACACACACAGACAGACACACACACACAGACACACACAGACACACACACAGACACACACACAGACAGACACACACACACAGACACACACAGACACACACACAGACACTCACACACACAGGCACACACGCAGACACATACACACACACACAGACACAGACACACACACACAGACACACACACAGGCACACACGCAGACACATACACACACAGACACAGACACACACACAGACACACACACAGACACACACACAGACACACACACAGACACACACACAGACACACACACAGACACACACACACAGACACACACAGACACACATACACACACACAGACACACATACACACACACAGACACACACACAGACACACACACACAGACACACAGACACACACACACACAGACACACACACAGACACACACAGACACACATACACACACACAGACACACATACACACACACAGACACACACACAGACACACACACACAGACACACAGACACACACACACAGACACACACAGACACACACACAGACACACACAGAGACACACAGACACACACACACAGACACACACACACAGACACACACACACAGACACACACACACACACAGACACACACACAGACACACACAGCGGTGGTAACAGCCACGGCCTCGCCTAATGGCCAACGTCGTTGTCGTCTTCTCGCGCGTCACGCCCTCCGCTCGTGCGCTCACTGGGAACACATACCAGCACGGCGACTTCACTCACGCCGCTATTTTAGACTGCCGATTTGTGCAAAATGACAGGTGACTTGTTATTGTGATCGTGATGAGTAGTGGGGGGTGGAGCGGGAGTGGTGGAGGGGGGGGGGCGAGTGATGGGTGGGTGTCCGGTTGGGTGAATGTCAGACGGATCAATGGGGAGTGAAAGGGAGGGATGGAGTTTGTGTTTTTATTTTCGCCCCGTACGAGCTTCACGTTATTGTTAACGTTGAGAGCTTTCCCTCCCTTCACCCTCGCTCGACGCGGGGGTAGCTGCGGTGATAGCGGTAATGGTGATAGTAGTGGTGATAGTAGTGGTGGTATTAGTGGTGGTAGTAGAAGTAGTGGTGATAGTAGTAGTGGTGATAGTATTAGTGGTAATAGTAGTGGTGATAGTAGTAGTGGTGATAGTAGTGGTGATAGTAGTAGTGGTGATAGCAGTAGTGGTGATAGTAGTGGTGGTATTAGTGGTGGTAGTAGAAGTAGTGGTGATAGTAGTAGTGGTGATAGTAGTAGTGGTAATAGTAGTGGTGATAGTAGTAGTGGTGATAGTAGTGGTGATAGTAGTAGTGGTGATAGTAGTAGTGGTGATAGTAGTGGTGATAGTAGTAGTGGTGATAGTAGTAGTGGTGATAGTAGTGCTGATAGTAGTGGTGGTAGTAGTAGTGGTGATAGTAGTGGTGATAGTAGTGGTGGTATTAGTGGTGGTAGTAGAAGTAGTGGTGATAGTAGTAGTGGTGATAGTAGTAGTGGTGATAGTAGTAGTGGTGATAGTAGTGGTGGTAGTAGTAGTGGTAATAGTGGTAGTGGTGGTAGTAGTAGTGATAGTAGTAGTGGTGATAGTAATAGTGGTAGTAGTAGTGGTGATACCAGTAGTGGTAATAGTAGTAGTGGTGGTAGTAGTAGTGATAGTAGTAGTGGTGATAGTAGTGGTGATAGTAGTAGTGGTGATAGTAGTAGTGGTGATAATAGTAGTGGTGATAGTAGTAGTGGTGATAGTAGTGGTGGTATTAGTAGTGGTGATAGTAGTAGTGGTGGTAGTAGTAGTGGTGATAGTAGTAGTGGTGATAGTAGTAGTGGTGATAGTAGTAGTAGTAGTGATAGTAGTAGTGGTAATAGTAGTGGTGATAGTAGTAGTGGTGATAGTAGTAGTGGTGATAGTAGTGGTGATAGTAGTAGTGGTGATAGTAGTAGTGGTGGTAGTAGTGGTGATAGTAGTGGTGGTAGTAGTAGTGGTGATAGTAGTAGTGGTGGTAGTAGTAGTGGTGATAGTAGTAGTGGTAGTAGTGGTGATAGTAGTGGTGATAGTGGTAGTAGTGATAGTAGTGGTGGTGATAGTAGTGGTGATAGTAGTAGTGGTGATAGTAGTAGTGATAGTAGTAGTGGTGATAGTAGTAGTGGTGATAGCAGTAGTGGTGACAGTAGTAGTGGTGGTAGTAGTAGTGGTGATAGTAGTGGTGATAGTAGTAGTGGTGATACAAGTGGTGATAGTAGTAGTGGTGATAGTTGAAGTGGTGATAGTAGTGGTAGTGGTGATAGTAGTGGTGATAGTAGTGGTGGTGATAGTAGTGGTAGTGGTGATAGTAGTGGTGGTGATAGTAGTGGTAGTGGTGATAGTAGTGGTGATAGTAGTGGTGGTGATAGTAGTAGTGGTGATAGTTGAAGTGGTGGTAATAGTAGTGGTGATAGTAGTTGCGGTGATAGCAGTAGTGGTGATAGTAGTGGTGGCGATAGTAGTAGTGGTGATAGTAATGGTGATAGTAATGGTAGTAGTAGTGGTGATAGTAGTTGCGGTGATAGTAGTACTAGTAGTGATAGTAGTAGTGGTGATAGTATTAGTGGTGATAGTAGTAGTGGTGATATCAGTAGTGGTAGTAGTAGTAGTGGTAGTAGTAGTGGGAGTAGTAGTTGTAGTAGTAGTGGTGATAGTAGTGGTGATAGTAGTAGTGGTGATAGTAGTGGTGATAGTAGTAGTGGTGATAGTAGTAGTGGTGATAGCAGTAGTGGTAGTAGT
The DNA here is from genome assembly GCF_048934315.1 of Petromyzon marinus. NCBI lineage: Eukaryota > Metazoa > Chordata > Hyperoartia > Petromyzontiformes > Petromyzontidae > Petromyzon > Petromyzon marinus. Next base: position 610,301 of record NC_133731.1, on the reverse strand, counting down.
AGTGGTAGTAGTAGTAGTGGGAGTAGTAGTGGTGATAGTAGTAGTTGTAGTAGTAGTGGTGATAGTAGTGATGATAGTGGTAGTGGTGATAGTAGTAGTGGTGATAGTAGTAGTGGTGATAGTAGTAATAGTGAAAGTAGTAGTGGTAATAGCAGTAGTGGTGATAGTAGTGGTGATAGTAGTAGTGGTGATAGTAGTAGTGGTAGTAGTAGTGGTGATAGTAGTGGTGATAGTAGTAGTGGTGATAGTAGTGGTGATAGTAGTAGTGATAGTAGTAGTAGTGATAGTAGTGGTGATAGCAGTAGTGGTGATAGTAGTAGTGGTGATAGTAGTAGTGGTAGTAGTAGTGGTGATAGCAGTAGTGATAGTAGTAGTGGTGATAGTAGTGGTGATAGTAGTGGTGATAGTAGTAGTGGTGATAGTAGTAGTAGTAGTAGTGATAGTAGTAGTGGTAATAGCAGTAGTGGTGATAGTAGTGGTGATAGTAGTAGTGGTGATAATAAAAGTGGTGATAGTAGTAGTGGTAGTAGTAGTTTTGATAGTAGTAGTGGGAGTAGTAGTGGTGATAGTACTAGTTGTAGTAGTAGTGGTGATAGTAGTGGTGATAGTAGTAGTGGTGATAGTAGTGGGGATATTAGTATTGGTGATAGTAGTGGTGATAGTAGTGGTGATATTAGCGGTGGTGAGAGTAGTAGTGGTAGTAGTGGTGATAGTAGTAGTGGTGATAGTGGTGATAGTAGTAGTGGTGATAGTAGTAGTGGTAGTAGTGGCAGTAGTAGTGGCAATAGTAGTAGTGGTGGTAGTAGTGATAGTAGTGGGGATATTAGTAATGGTGATAGTAGTAGTGATAGTAGTTGTAGTGATAGTAATGGTGATAGTAGTAGTGGTGATAGTAGTGGTGGTGATAGTAGTGGTGATAGTAGTAGTGATAGCAGCTGCAGTGATAGTAGTGGTGATTGTAGTGGTGGTGATAGTAGTAGTGGTGATAGTAGTGGTGATCGTAGTAGTGGTGATAGTAGTGGTGATCGTAGTAGTGGTAATAGTAGTGGTGGTGATAATAGTAGTGGTGATAGTAGTAGTGGTGATAGTAGTAGTGGTGATAGTGGTAGTGGTGGTAGTAGTAGTGGTGATAGTAGTAGTAGTGATAGTAGTAGTGGTGATAGTAGTGGTGATAGTAGTAGTGGTGATAGTAGTAGTGGTGATAGTAGTGGTGATAGTAGTAGTGGTGATAGTTGAAGTGGTGATAGTAGTAGTGGTGATAGAAGTAGTGGTGATAGTAGTGGTGATAGTAGTAGTAGTGGTGATAGTAGTGGCGATAGTAGTGGTGATAGTAGTAGTGGTGATAGTAGTGGTGATAGTAGTAGTGGTAGTAGTAGTGGTGATAGTAGTGGTGATAGTAGTAGTGGTAGTAGTAGTTTTGATAGTAGTAGTAGTGGGAGTATTAGTGGTGATAGTAGTAGTTGTAGTAGTAGTGGTGATTGTAGTGGTGATAGTAGTAGTGGTAGTAGTAGTGGTGATTGTAGTAGTGATAGTAGTGGGGATATTAGTATTGGTGATAGTAGTGGTGATAGTAGTGGTGATATTAGCGGTGGTGATAGTAGTAGTGGTAGTAGTGCTGATAGTAGTAGTGGTGATAGTAGCAGTGGTAGTAGTGGCAGTAGTAGTGGTAATAGTAGTAGTGGTGGTAGTAGTGGTGGTAATAGTAGTGGTGATAATAGTAGTGGTGATAGTAGTAGTGGTGATAGTAGTGGTAGTAGTAGTGGTGATAGTAGTTGTGGTAGTAGTGGGGATATTAGTAATGGTGATAGTAGTAGTGATAGTAGTTGTAGTGATAGTAGTGGTGATAGTAATAGTGGTGATAGTAGTGGTGGTGATAGTAGTGGTGGTGATAGTAGTAGTGATAGTAGCTGTAGTGATAGTAGTGGTGATAGTAGTAGTGGTGATAGTAGTGGTGGTGATAGTAGTAGTGGTGATCGAAGAAGTAGTGGCAGTAGTAGTGGTAATAGTAGTAGTGGTAGTAGTTTTAGCAGTAGTAGTATTGGTAGTAGTGGTGGTAGTAGTTTTAGTAGTAGTGGTAGTAGTGGTGGTGGTAGTAGTTTTAGTAGTAGTAGTGGTAGTAGTGGTTGTAGTAGTTTTAGTAGTAGTGGTAGTAGTGGTGGGAGTAGTCGTAGTAGTGGTGGTAATAGTAGTGGTGATAGTAGTAGTGGTAGTAGTGGCAGTAGTAGTGGTAATAGTAGTAGTGGTAGTGGTTTTCGTAGTAGTAGTAGTGGTGGTAGTAGTTTTAGTAGCAGTGGTAGTCGTGGTGGGAGTAGTCATAGTAGTCGTAGTAGTGGTAGTAGTGGTGGTAGTAGTAGTGGTAGTAGTAGTAGTGGTCGTAGTGGTGGTAATAGAAGTGGTGATAGCAGTAGTAGTGGTGGTCGTAGTGAGAGTAGTTGTAACAGGATGTAATGAATCCACAACAGCATGCATGATACATTGTGTTAATACGGAGGGAAGCCAATCAGCGTTAAGCAGCGGCCTAATATGGGATTTTTCGATCCTCAAATCGTCTCTATCGATCCGAAATGTTTTTATTCGAGATGAAATAGCTTTATCCATGCTCGAACACATAGACACATGGATTCAAAATGTCATAGCGCGATCAGACCTCGATCGGTGCTCGATCGGTGCTTGATGGGTTATCGATCGGTGATCGACTCATGCTTGATCGGTGCTCGATCGGTGCTTGATGGGTTATCGATCTGTGCTCAATCGGTGCTTGATGGGTTATCGATCGGTGATCGATTCATGCTCGATCCGTGCTCGATCGGTGCTTGATGGGTTATCGATCGGTGATCGATTCATGCTCGATCGGTGCTCGATCCGTACTTGATGGGTTATCGATCGGTGATCGATTCATGCTCGATCGGTGCTCGATCGGTGCTTGATGGGTTATCGATCGGTGCTCTATTGGAGCTTGATGGGTTATCGATCGGTGCTCTATTGGAGCTTGATTGGCACTTGGTCAGACCTCACTCGTCCCTGTTCAGGATTCAAAATGCTTGGCCAAATGCGCAAATACACAAACTCGCGCAATGCACCGTGAATAATAAGAACATTAAGAAGGGAAAATAAATTTAAAAAATAATATTGGTAAAGTATTATTTCACACGCACAGATATATGCACGCATATTTGTAAACGTTTCAATCATTGATCTTCTCTGAATGAAATCGCGAAGAAAACCCGTGTCGATGTGTTTGAGCATGGATCAATCAGTGTTCCAGCTTTGTATCTTTAACAAAAATGTCGGTTCCGGTTCCGGTATTCCTTATATGGGCAAAGCCACGCCCATTGACTCCAAATGTGGACCTCAAACATGAACGTAATTTATCATTCATTCTGTCGCGGATTAATTGTATCCTGCTTTATCGCACAACGCGAAATCGCACGAGGAGACAGCTGCCTGCCGAGTAGCGCACACAGTACACACACACACAGTACACACACACAGTACACACACACAGAATCTGCTGTCTGGGAGAGGGGGGTGGGCGCTGTTAAACCCTAGCACATGGGCGAGAAGCCGTGTATGTGTGACGAGTGCGGCAAGACGTTTTTCTCACGCTCGGCCTACAAGTATATATTTTTCTATTCCACTTGTGTGTTAATCTGTGTATACCCCGGATATTTTAGAGATGGCAATTCTCCTGCTGTGTATCCTACTGCTGTCCCGGCCATATCTAGTGCCACACTCAACTCTACAAACGGCTACCCTCGTTATTTTGCGTCCATACTTGTTGCTCGATTTGCCACTACACCTGCAAATGAAACAGCTCATAGACACTTCTACACTCCATCATTGTATCCTTTTAAACCCTATCTTTGTCCCATTACTTCACCAGCACTCCTTCCAAACTTCATTCTGCTCTTAAAAATAACACCATCTGCGAGCTGCTGCTATTCGTCCAAGGTTCGCCGCTCTTCATCCTTTCACAGAAAATACTTATGCAAACTGATAATTCTACTTTTCTTATTTCTGGGTGGTATTGACCTTCATACTGGCCCAAATGATAAGAACTCGTATAATTCTGTAGATTTTTCTGGCAGGAAAGGTGTTGGTCTTCTACATGTCAACATCAGAGGACTTGTGATTAAATTAAGTCAACTAAAACTAGAAGTGGCAGATCTAGACCCGGACATTTTTTGCCTAACAGAAACATTTCTCACTCCTGCCGTCAATGACTTGCAGATTACTATTGACAACTACAACCTTTTTCGGCTTGACCGAGGATCTAAAGGAGGTGGAATTGCCATCTATGTTCGTAACACTATTGCATGTTCACCAGCTCACCCCTTGTTTAAAAAATGTTGCTTTGAAGGTCTGGCTCTCAGAATAACTCTCCAAAATAATCAACAGATATTGGTAGTGTGCTGCTATCGACCACCTAGTGGGAAGGATGTTGAAGCTGCATCTGCACTGAGAGAGCTTTTTGGGGGCCTCCCTAAAGGTGAAATAGTTTTAGTGGGTGATCTAAATTGGAATTGGCTAAACCCGCCGGCCGTGGCCACAAATTTTACAGATTAATTTAACCTGTTTCAATTAATAAATGTCCCCACAAGACCCAACCTAAAAAATCCGGGACAGTCAACTTTGCTTGACGTTCTATTGACAAATGCCCCTCACAATTTCGCACTGACTGGTGTTCTGGGTAGTAACCTTAGTGATCACTCCTTCATTTTTGGTGTGAGATCATCAGCCAGACCCAAAGCCCCCCCTAAAATTGTTGAGAAGCACTCTTTGAGGAATTTCAGCACTCTGGCATTTACAAATGATGTGCTTCACTCGGATATTGATAAGGTCTGTGATATCCCCAACCTGACTACGGCTTGGGAGACTTTCAGGTACACGTTTCTCCAAATTCTTAACAAACATGCTCCGTTGGTTAGATTTAAAACTAAAGGCAACCGCCCACCATGGTATGATCCTTTGATTACAAAGCTAATGAAAACTAGGGACAAGGCTTGGGCATGTGCTCAGAAAAGTAATTTGGTAAATGACTGGCTAAAATATAGGATTTTAAGGAATAGATGCGTAAAAAAATACGGTATGCAAAAAATGCCTATTTTTCCTCCACTCTCCTGGAATCACATGGAAATGCCAGGATTTTTGTAAAACAATCAAATCTATCGAAAAGGCATCCAAAACAGAAAATCTGCCCTTTGAGCTTCACCGAAATGGGGAATATTTTTCAGATCCCAAAAAAATAGTTGACAATTTTAACCTTCATTTTTCTGAAGCTGGTAATCTTTTGATAATGTATTGGGAGTCACCCCTGCTCCTGCAAATTCCTACACCCCTGTCCAAACATTAAACGAATTTAGTTTCCAACCAATCCACGAAAGTAATGTTCTGAAACAACTGTCCTACCTCAAAGAGTCCTCCTCTACCGGAGCAGATAGTTTTCCCGTCTTTGCTCTACTAACTGTTGGTCACCTAATATACAAACCTATAGCCCATATTTTCAATCTGTCCATCAAAGAAGCATCAGTTCCTCTAGAATGGAAACATTCCTATGTCCATCCACTTCACAAAGGGGGCCCTAAAGATGATCCCAATAACTACCGACCTATCTCAATTTTGTCCCCATTGATGAAAATTTTTGAAAAATTATTGAACTACCAAATTAGCAGTTTCCTGTCCACCAACAATCTACTACATCTAAAACAATCTGGGTTCCGGAAAAAATACAGCACCACATCTGCTGCATTAGACTCTTTGAATCAAATTTACAATAGCCTTGATAATAAGCAGTACTGTGCCTGTCTTTTTCTTGACCTGTCCAAAGCTTTTGATACAGTTGACCACAACACCCTGCTTAGTAAACTAAGTTGCCTCGGTTTTTCCAAGAACACAGTACAATGGTTAAAAAATTACCTCTTTTCTCGCACCCAAACTGTATTCACAGATGGTTGGAGGTCAAACAGTGTTGAGATAACAAAAGGGGTTCCACAGGGTTCCATCCTCGACCCCTCTTGTTCTCTCTTTATGTCAATGACTTGGGCACTGACCTGGATCATTCCAGGGTAAATCTTTTTGCAGATGACACGATACTGATTACTGCTGGCCGCTCTCCGGATGACGTGATTGCTAAGCTGCAGGGTGATTTCAACAAACTACAACATCAGCTAGTTTATCTTAAACTAGTCCTGAATACCTCCAAAACCCAGGTGCTATGCTTCTCTCCGGGACTAAAGCAGGAAGTTATTTTTCCCCAATTACATTCCTTGAATAATTATCAAATAGAGCAAGTCAAGATCTATAAGTATCTTGGGGTCATCCTGGATTCAAAACTTAGTTTTGAAGATCACATTGATTACATTGGTAAAAAGACAAAAATTAAAATTGGCTTTCTGTATCGACACAAGCACTGCTTCCCCCCAATGTTCCGTTTGGAATTGGTAAAAGCTACCATACTGCCTCTACTTGACTACTGTGACATCGTGTATAAATCAGCCCCAAGTACTGTACTGAAGAAGCTTGATTCCATCTATCACTCGGCCTTAAGATTTGCATTGAACTGCCCATATAGGACTCACCACTGTGATCTCTACATTGGGTCACACTTAACATCTCTTAATGTTCGACGGCTTGTGCACCAGATCTTATTTATTCACGATGTACTTACAAAAAATTCCGCAGACTACCTACTGGATCTCCTCTCTGTTTGAAAGAACAAATTTGACCTCAGGTCTTCGCTCATTTACCAGCTTCACATTCCCTATTGCCGTACAAAAACAGGAGGAAGGGCCTTTGCTATTGATGCCCGCAGGGTCTGGAATGCTATTGCCAATAAACTGCAACTTGAATCACTACCTAGGAGATCTTCACTCAAAACTGCTCTAGAGGAGTTGTACACCCCTAGCTGCCACTGCTATTCAGTGGCCTAAAATATGGCTCTAGATTTTGTTGTTATAATTTATTTATGTAGTTTATTGTTAAAAATTCGGTCACACTCACTATGATCACTGTTACATTGGATTTATGGCTTTTATTTTGGTGATTTCGAAAAGTTTTTTTTGTTTTGGCCATGTTTTTGTTTATTGTAGTACGGAGTTAGACTGATGGCCTTAATCTAAGTTGTCTTGTTGTTGTTGTTTGACTTGCATCCCACTAGGATGTTTTGCACACAGCGTTGGTGTACGGTGCTATTTCAGGAATATTTTGATATTTTTTTCCTGTATTTTCTGTTTGCACAGTCACATAGTCACTTTAAGATGTTTTCTTGTTCATGTTTTTTGTTGTTGCGGTTGCACCCGATTCAAGAGCCGCATGGCTCACAGGGCTATACCAACATAAATGAAACCATGAAACTATGAACAGTACACACACACATAGTACGCACACAGTACACGCACACAGTACACACACACAGTACACACATAGTACACACACAGTACACGCACACAGTACACACACACACAGTACACACACAGTACACACACACACAGTACACACACAGTACACACACACAGCACACACACACAGTACACACACACACAGTACACACACACACAGTACACACACAGTACGCACACACAGTACACACACACAGGACACACACAGTACACACACATTACAACAATAACCGCCATTCACCACTAAGTGGTAGTGACGTCACCACGACGCTTGTGCCAGGCTATGTGCACGTGAAGGCCACGTGAAGTGTTGAACGCCCGCTGGCAGGAGGTCACGGGGCAGACCCAAGTGCCACGGGTCGACTGACTGAGATGACTGAGACGACTGGCTGATGCACCACCTG